>NC_069501.1:130837311-130917311 GCF_027579735.1 Bombina bombina
TCATACTGCAAAAACAAAACGAAAAACCTTTTGAACACCATCCAAATGTTTATTCAATGTAATACATAATTACATTTCAATTTGTGAGACGATACAATTGCAGATTCATACGCAGATTTTATAACAGCATCAAAAACTACCCCATATATAGCAAATATCCAAAATCAGGTAGACAAACTCTTTGTTTAAATTCGGTTTTCTCCAACTAATATGTTTTATATTAAGAACTAGATTACAAGTGGAGCGCTAATTTATTGTGCGCCCATAAATAGGCAAATTTGCCTGTTTTCAGGAGCACAATAAATAACCAGCCATTACTACTGGTCCTCCAAAACTTAACCAGAGGTCAAATGTCCCCCAGTTGCCCCCCAAAAAAGTTGTAGTGCCTTTAATGAAATAAAAAATATTATTAGCTTTTTTTTTTTTTAAAAAAAATCATAACTGCAAAAATCAGTTTTTAGGGGTGAGCGGGTCTGTGGTGTTATAAAAAATTGGCACTAAAAAGTGCCTTTATATAGCGTTCTATGGGAACTCTGTTAAAGCTGCTAGTTTATATGTATATGCTTTTATATATATATATATATATATATACTGTATATATATATATATATATATATATAAGTTCATATGTGTATAAACACATAAATAAATATGTATATATTCATTTAAATATACATTTTAAATGTGTTGCCCATCGCTCCGCGACTTACCCCCTTTGCTGTGCTAGGTTCTGTGCCGTGTATGACGGCATCAGAACCAGGCTCACATTGCGCTTTAATTGTAATACCAGCGCACATTTGCGTGCGCTGGTATTACTGAATGGAGAGCAAATAACGTGCTTGCGAAAGTGCAATTTTGCGCTCCACTCGTAATGTGGCTCTATACATTTATAATTGTCTCATGTGCAACAATTAATTATGAAATTATATGAGAAGCTGCTTATTTCAGAAATGGATACATGACCAAAAATGTTTACCTTTGGATATTACAGGGACTATAAAGTCTTATGTGCATACTATAGGGGTAATTAAGCTTTGCACTGAAGACGTTCACTGAAGAAAAAACGAATTTAAACTGTGATTGTGTTATTAAAATGTGCATTTGTGGCTACTTCAAAGAACTCCATCCCTTAGATACATACCTTGAAATGATTCTTGAGTATATTTATTTTGTCTTTGCCTTGATCAACCAAAGGGCATCAATCAAAATCAAAGGGGATAGATAATGAGCTCCTACACTGATCTAAGCAATCAATGTAGCATGTATAGGAATCTCACAAAGTATGCCATATACAACTATGCTATATGTGCTGCAGTCTCACTTTGGCAGAAAAAAAAAGAAGATTTTTTTTAAATACATTTTAGAAAAATGATTTAAAATAAGCAATGAATGTACACTGCATATTTTTTGTTACAAAACATAATTTAACATTTTATGGAGATTTGATTTTGAGTTTAAATTATGTTTAAGACCATTCTATGAATGAAATCTATTTTAAAGGCACACAAAACCCCAAATTATTCTTTCATGATTCAGATAGAGCATGTAATTTTTTTTTTTTTTGAATAATATTTTTTTATTGAGGCACTGAATAATAACTACAATACAGAAAATATGTCCAGATACATTTCCAATTTGAGAAGAACATCTTTACAATCTCACTATAATAATAAAAACCAAGACAAGAAACATATAAAAGATAAGTTTGGTCTAAGGCATGAATATAAAAATACTATAATTATAGGTGTCATGTCTACGAGGTATATATTAATGGGGGCTTTAACAGCATAAACTCCCTCTTTCACCAACGTGAATATAGTTTCTATCAAGGGTCATGAAAGGGTTTCTGAGATGGGGATGATGAGATGTATGATATATGAGACTGAGAGTGAGTAGAAAAGACTTGTGCGCAAGAATAATGAGAAACTGAGACATATAACAGTGTAACCTCTTTTTATAACCATTGGCTCAATGAAAATAAGGATGGACCCCATGTTACTATATAACCGTGTAGCGAATTGAAGCAAAAAAGGGGGTTAATATGATGGTTTTGCTTGGGGGATGGGAAGTTCAGCGGGCCAGAGCCGCTCTAGTTGGGAGAGGGGGGGAGGAAAGGGGGGGCGGAGTCTATTATAGTGGAAGTCTGGGAGGACTTTGTGGTGCTTTAGGAATATTAGGTACAAAGCGTATGTAGGGACTTTCTGAGGTGATTCTGTATGCGGGAAGTAAGCCAGTATAATCTATGTGTTGCGTGATGTCGAATGCTCCATCAGGGATAGTTCAAATAGTTTTAATATATATAGAATATTATGGGAGCTATGTTGCTTAATGCAAATGCTTGAGCACAATGCTTGGCCCTAAGAGAGTTAGTAAAGTGGCGAAAGAATATATTTCACTTATGCAATCTAAAAATAAAATGGAGTAAGGCACAGACTACACATGTACAAAGGTAGGCCAGTATGGCATTCTGACGAGCACAACATATCTGATCTTAAAAAATAAAACTAAGTCAGAAGGTTCCCTGATTATAGGTATGTGTGGATCTTATAAATATTAATAGCGTGTAACTGAGAATCTGAGATCCTCGACATAGTGTGCATGAAGGTATAGCAGTGAGAGGTTCATATAACTCTATGCAAAGTATAGTCCTAGGGGATAATTTTGTGGCAGTGCTATTAGGATATGTAATTGTCATGAAGGTTAGGAATTTTATGTTAAGTTAGTATCCTCAGCGTAGTAACCAGCTGGAAAAGTATATATAACTACAAAGGCTGCAAACACTAAATAAAATAGCCATCTGTAAATTAAAAGTGCTAAATCATGTGTGAGGCTATATGAAGGAGAGAGGAAGACAAGCCTGATTATCAAGTATCCCTAACCCCTCCTGCAGTAAGTGAGTTAAATATAGCATTTCAGTGTTGTGTGAATTAAAATCGATCTGTTTCTAATGAACATTCTTGAAAATGGTCCTCAGCACCCCACCAGTATAGAGTTTTAAATTAAGAGTTAATAACAAAAATATGATCCCTTATATGAGACAAAAGTTTAGCTTATGGCTACATTTCTATTATCTACCGCTGCCACATCCAAATTTTGTGACCCTCCTAACATGTCTTAAAAATGTATCGCTAATAGGGGTACCATGTTTCAGACTTGGGTGAATTGTGCATAACAAATACTGTTCATCAGATGGGAGGAGATGCCAGTATGAACTAAAAGGGGTCATACAAATATGAGCTAATCACGAGTCCCAGAATGTTGTTTAGTATGTCATATAGTATATCTGTAAGGCTCTTGATAGAAGTGAGATAGGGTATACACAAACAGAGTACAGGCCTATGCTGCCTGATGGAAGGTGATCATAACCAAGACCTCCCTCCAGGTCAGTAAAGGGTGATTTAAACTACCACATTCGCAATTTTAGGTTATATGATAACAAGCAATTGAAAACTCAGGAACATCAAACAGGAAACATTACCAATACAGTACACATAACAATAATAACCTTTTATACTAGGACAGGTGGCATCTAGTGGATCTAAGAAAAAATAGTAGGCTGTAAGGGGGAGGTTACAAACCCTCACATGGCACTCTCTACTATAATACAAAAGATATGGTGGGATAAGAAAAATTATTAGTGATGGTAATAAACTTATAGGGAACATAACAAGTGTAGTCTCATTGGAGCAGATGAGAGATGGCCGGGGAGAAACTAATAATTAAAATAATTAAGACACCACCGGAGCCAGTCTAGTGTCCATGATAGATATATGTCCTCTCTAGCCCACACCAATTTTCTTAACAGATTGAGGATCCCTGCCGCATCCAAAGCCTGACCTGTAGTTGGATATGATCTGAAGGGCTCCGGAGACTCTTATTCCCAGAGCTAATAATTGTCTCCATTCTCTAGACACTACCAAGTCTCTTAGGTGGTGTGCTGTTATCCGGAGGGTCAGAAGGCATTGCCGCTGCAGCAGTGTTAAGCTGCTCTCATGTGGGAGCCGAACTAGAATAATTGGGCCAGGAGAAGCTGAAACAAAATACCTGTGCTGCAACAGACCAGAGTCTATAGCTGAGATCTCTCCATAGTCTCGATCGGTCTGCACCTTTGAGTTAGGGGTAGGTAATACTTGTGCCAAATTTAAGTGTTCCTTATTTTCGGGATGCAGCTTGCTCTGGAACTGAGACTGGTGTCTCCCAGCAACCGGCTGCTTTGCCGGGAGACCAGATGATATCCTGATGAAGTCTATGGGAAAGTCACTGACAGCGCTGAACTATGGTGGTTAGTGCCTCTAAGGCACTCGCTGATGGGTTGTCTCCCTCTATGGCGTCACGTAGTCTGGCAGAAGCCTGCTCTAAGAGGTACTCCGTATCTCCTGTAGATATATCGCTCCATTTGTCGTGGAGGATTGTAGCAAGAGATTCAAACTGTCTCTCCATCTTGTTGGCCAATAATCGTAATATCTGCACTGCTGTAATAGTCATCATGAAGTATGAGCTAACACCCTATTCACCGGTTAAGAGCTCCTCTTTAAGTATGTACCCCACGGTATCCTTGAGGGCCGGGGAGTAAGTAAAGTAGCTTTGCTGCGGTATTCAGGGACAGTCTGTCTGCCTACGGTGCTGAGCTCCACGCGGTCTGCAAGATGGCCGCCACTGAGATGGGTTGCGTGAAAGTTATGGGGAATGGGAAAAAGCCCCGTGCAGTCGAGTTGAAGTCCCTCAAACAGTTTTAGGTCTTATAGCATTTATCTCCCTGGTAGTAGAGACAGATTTCTTGAGTTCTTGGGCAGGTCTGAGCGGTCTAGGTAATAAATAAAGATAGTATGTGAGCAGAGCTCTCTAGATGTGAGACCGCTCAGATGCCTGGCTGACTCCGCCCCCCAGAGCATGTAATTTTAAACAACTTTCCAATTTACTTCTGTTAACGAATTTGCTATATTTTCATGGTATCCTTTGTTGAATGAGCAGTAATACACTAGTGGGAGCTAGCCAAACACAGAGCCACTAACAAGAGCCATATGTGTGCAGCTACCAATCAGTAGTTAGCTCAGAGTTATGTATTGTTGCTCATGAGCTTACTAATGAATGTTTTTAACAAAGGCTACCAAGACAATAAAGCAAGTTAGATAATAAAAGTAACTTGAAAAGTTGTTTATAATGTCATGCTCTATCTGAACAAATGTAAGTTTAAATTTGACTTAAATGGACAGTAAACACCAGATTTTTTGTTGTTTAAAAAGGCAGATAATCCTTTATTACCCATTCCCCAATTTTGCATAACCAACACAGTTATAATAATATACTTTTCACCTCTGTGATTACCTTGTATCTCTGCCTCTGCAAACTGCGCCCCTTATTTCAGTTCTTTTGACAGACTTGCATTTTTAGCCAATTAGTGCTGACTCCTAGGAGCTTCACGTGCCTGAGCTCAATGTTATCTATGTGAAACACATGAACTAACGCCCTCTAGTGGTGAAAAACTGTCAAAATGCTTTCAGATTTGAGGCAGTCTGCAAGGTCTAAGAAATTAACACATGAACCTCCTAGATTTAGCTTTCAACTAAGAATACCAAGAGAACAAAGCAAAATTGGTAATAAAAGTAAATTGGAAAGTTGTTTAAAATTACATGCCCTATTTAAATCATGAAAGATTTTTTTTTTTTTACTTTACTGTCCCTTTAAGAGTCTCTAAAGTAAAAGCACCCACCATAATACTGGTGGATCATAATACACACCACAGGCATACAATGAACTGTAATCTATATTTAAAATACCATATTGTGCTGCGTTAAAATACTTTATTGTCCTTTTCACAGATTTGTATAGTTGTAGCATGCAATGAAATGCTTTTCCATAAATGCATGATATTAGCGCTCCAGGAATAAATCATAAGTGCACATCTCTGCATAGTGGAACTTTTAAATTGGCCTTGGGATTTGTCTAATTAGTAAAATCCCTTTCACAATTCCAAGTTTAAAGACACTTAATTGGATCAACTGTCACATCCTGTTAACAGGACATCAGTTAATGATATATCAATATTAAGATCCATATTATTGTCACGCCGCACCGTTACTAGGGGCGCGGCGTCTCCCTCTTACTCGTTGCCGACTGTGTCGGTTCTGGATGCGTGCGGTGCTGACATCATCGCCGCACGCTCCTGATGCCGGCCGGTCTTGTGGCTCCAATCCTTTAGGTATTTTGACGGGCAGCAAACGATCAGTCACTGCCGAAGTATAGGTGTTATTTTGTGTACTCCTGGGAGTGATTGATCATTTGCTGGACTGATATATATTGTTGCTGAACCCTGCCTGTCTCACTACGCTACCTGGTTAACCCTTGCATTACTGACTGATCTATTGTTGCTGAACCCTGCCTGTCTCACTATGCTACCTGGTTAACCCCTGCATTACTGACTAATCAATTGTTGCTGAACCCTGCCTGTCTCACTACGCTACCTGGTTAACCCCTGCATTACTGACTGATCAATTGTTGCTGAACCCTGCCTGTCTCACTACGCTACTTGGTTAACCCCTGCATTACTGACTGACCAATCATTGCTGAACCCTGCCTGTCTTACTATGCTACCTGTTTAACCCCTGAATTGCTAGACTGTTTCACTGTTGCCAAATCCTGCCTGCCTGACCTTTCTCTTAATTTGCCTTGTGCTGTCCTGCCTGTAGTGAGTGCCACTCTCCTCATTTGTCTAGTATTCTCTGCTCTGGGATATTCCCTATCTTTCCTGCTCGACGCCAGGATAACAAGACTACTGGCCGAGTTCGGTCTGATAGAGGAGTATCCCACAAGCATTACAATTATTAGTTATTCATATTAATGATATGCATGGGATCTTACATGGGTCAGACACTGATGTTAAGCAGATGTTTTTAATGTCTGTATTTGCAAAACACTAAGGCTCCAAGGTGGAGACCCAGATCTGAACACAGGTCTGATCATAGTCAGAGCCTTAACAAAAGACTGCACATCCGGAAGTTCAGCCAATCTCTTGTGCAGTAACACCGACAGGGCCGATATCTGTCCCTTCAGGCAACTAGCAGATAGACCCTTCTCCAGGCCATTCTGGAGAAAAGATAAAATTCTGGCAACTTTAACCGAATGCCAGGAAACCCACGCTCTTCACACCAGTAGAAATAAGTCCTCTACACTTTATAGATTTAGATATGATGAGTAACTGGCTTACAAGCTTGAACCAGAGTGTCAATAACACGCTGCAGGGACCCTGTATCAGCAGATCTGTCACGCTCGGCCGCTGGGAAGCTCCAGCTGTCCTCTCTGTGTGCTTGATTGACAGGTAGTCTGAGCCGCCCCTTCCTGATGATGTCACTACCAGGCTTTTTATTCCATGCTTCCTGTTTCTTCAGTACCCATTTGTTTTTTTACTCTTTGTGGATCCTGTGAGGACTTCGCTGTGGAATCTCTCTAACTGCCAATCTCTGCAAAGACTGACTATCCTGGGTTAATCCTCTAACTTCCTGATAACCTGTTGCCGAACATTGCAAGTACTATTTATTATGTGAATCTCTCAATCTGCTTGTTTACCTGTTGCCAAAACTCTGCAAATACTGTTTACTCAGTGTAAACCTTCAAACTGCTTTATATCCTGTTGACAAATATTGCAAAGACTGTTTATTCTGTGAAACTCTCAAACTGCATGCTTACCTGTTGCCAAAACTCTGCAAATACTGTTAATTCAGTGTAAACCTTCAAACTGCTTGATATCCTGTTGCCAAACATTGCAAAGACTGTCTATTCTGTGAAACTCTCAAACTGCATGACAACCTGTTGCCAATCCCTGCAAGTACTGATTAATCTGTATTAACCCTCAAACTACCTGTTATCCTGTTATCTAACTCTGCATGTACTGACTATTCAGTATAAACCTACAAACTGCCTGATAACCTGTTGCCAAACTCTTCAAGGACGGACTACACAGTATTAACCCTCAAACTGCCTGATAACAAGTTACCTACTCCTGCATTATTAACTGTTTCTTGTTTACCCTTCCTCTGTCTGAGTATAAGTGACTATCCCTGCTCTCTTGATTCTGTGGAAGACTTTTCCTGTAACCAGTTCCTTTCTCAGAAGTCTATTTGGCTGATATCTTGAATTACTTTGGACTCAGGCTAACCCTGCTCCATATCGTGAGTACATTGTTTTTTAGAGGTTGTTGTGGGGTCACGTCCTGGATTAAACTCAGAGTGCAAGGGTGTTGTTTAAGCTTGCCCTAGCATTTGGGTCTTCTTCTGGACTTTTCCTAACCTGAAAAGATCTCTGCGACAAGGTAACCTCCACTGAGGAGATGAGGACATTCCCACCAGATCTGCAAACCAAGTCCTTCGCGGCCACGATGGAGCAATCAGAATCACTGATGCTCGTTACTGCTTGATGCGAGCCACCACACGAGGGAGAAGCGGTAATGGAGGAAAAATATATATGAGTCTGAACCTCCATTATACTGATAAGGCATCTATCAATTCCGCCTGATGATCCCTTGATGTCAACTCATACCTAGGTAGCTTGGTATTGAGGCGGGATGCCATGAGATCTATCTCGGCATCCCTCACTCGCTGCATATCTCTGCAAACACCTCGGGTGGAGAAACCATTCCCCTGGGTGAAAGGATTGTCTGCTGAGGAAGTCCGCTTCCCAGTTGTACACAACCAGAATGTTACAGTGTACATCTGTGAGTCTCTGCCCACTCTAGTATCTGATACTTCTCTCATCGCCTAGGAATTTCTCCCCCCCCCCCTGATGGTTGATGTAGGCAACTGAGGTTATATTGTCTGATTGGAATCTGATAAACTGGGATGAACCCAGAAGGGTTCAAGCCTTTAAGTCATTAAAGATTGCCCGGAGTTCCAATATATTGATCGGAAGGGAGGACTCCTCTTGAGTCCACAGTCCTTGTGCCTTCTTGCCGGAAAGGCTTGTGTCTGTAGTCACAATCTCCCAGGACCGTTTCAAGAAGCACGTGCCTGGACAGAGCCACCAAGAAAGCGAGTCTCTTGAAAGGTTGTCCAGCACAATCTGTTGAGACAGATATGAATGTTTGCTGTTCCATTGTCTAAGCATTTATAGTTATAAGAGTCTGAGATGGAATTTGGCAAAAGTAATGATGTCCATACAGGACACCATGAGTCCGATCACCTTCATACACTGAGGGTCTCAAGGAGGCCTGGAGGGCAAGACATGCAGTATTTAGCTTGCAATGTCTAGGATCTGTGAGGAATATTCTCATGGATATGGAGTCTATTATTGTCTCCAGGAAATTCACCCTTGTACTTGGAGTAAGAAAACTCTTTTCCAAGTTTTTCTTCCATCGATGTGTTTGAAGAAGATTAAGAAGGGACTCCGAATTGTCTTCCGCTAGACGAAAAGATGGTGCCTGCACCAAGATATCGTCCAGGTAAGGCGCTGCTGCAATACCTTGTGTTCTGGCAATGGCTAGAAAAGCCCACAGAACCTTTCAAAATATCCTTGAAGCAGTAGCTAGGCCGAACGGAAGAGCTATGAACTGGAAGTGCTGGTCCAGAAAGGCAAACCTCAGGAACTGAAAATGTTCCTTGTGTATCGGAACGTGAAAGGATGCATCCTTCAGATCTATGGTGGTCATAAATTCTCCTTCCTGAACCAGAGGAATGATTGACCGTATTGTCTCTATTTTGAAAGAGGGAATACTCAGAAACTTGTTTAAGTACTTTAAGTCCAGAATTGGACAAAATATTCCCTCGTTCTTTGGAACCACGAAAAGTTTTGAATAAAATCCCAAACCTCTTTCTGCTGTAGGTACCGGGACAATTACTCCTAGAGAGGAGAGATCCTGTATGCAACCTAAGAAGGCAGCCCTCTTTTCTTGTAGACAGACTAGAGAGAAGGAATCTGCCCCTGGGCAGATGAGACTTAAATCCTATCCTGTATCTTTGAGATACAACCTCCAGGACCCAAGGATCCTGTACATCCTGGAACCAATCATCTGAAAAAAGAGACAGTCTGCCCCCTACTCGATCCGGTCCCGGATCAGGGGCTTCCCCTTCATGCCGATTTTTAGATACTCGGTGGGCTTCTTAGTCTGTTTGGACTTATTCCATGACTGAGCCGGCTTCCAAGTACTCTTGGGCTGATCAGACTTGGATGAGGATTGCTATTGTGATTTGTGAGAACGAAAGAAATGGAAATTAGAAAATTCCCTTAAGCCTATTTTTCTTATCCTGCCGTAGGAAGGCACCTTTCTCTCTGGTAACTGTAGAAATAATGGAGTCCAGCCCTGGACCAAATAAAATCTTCCCCTTGAAAGGAAGAGAAAGGAGTCTGGATTTAGAAGTCATATCCGCAGACCAAGACTTTAACCAGAGGGCCAGGCGAGCTTAGACCACAAAGCCAGACGCCTTTGCATTTAGGCGAATAATCTGCATATTTGCATCACAGATAAAGGAGATAGCAATTCTCAGAGCCTTAATTCTCTCCTGAATATCCTCAAGGGTAGCCTCCACCTCATTGAGCTCTGACATATTGTCGCACCAGTAGGTTGCTGCTCCAGCAACCGCGGCTACAGCTGCCGCCGGTTGAAATAAAACTCCCGTATTTTGAAACATCTTCCTCAGAAAGGTTTCCATTTTCTTATCCATAGGCTCTCTATAAGAAGAACTATCTTCCAGAGGGATAGTGGTACGCTTAGCCAGCGTAGAAATAGCGCCATCCACCTTAGGGATGGAGCCCCACAAATCTAATTGAGAGTCAGTGTTCAGGAATATTTTTTTTTAAAGTAAAGGAGGGGGGAAAAGAAGTTCCTATTCTTTCCCATTCATTACTAATAATGTTCGCCATCTTAACTGGCACAGGAAAAGTCAGAGGGACCTTCCTGTCTTCATAAACTCTGTCTAATTTAGCAATCTTAGGTTCTTCAGGGAGTGCAGCCTCTGGAAATCCTAGCGTAGACAGAACCTCCTTTAATTAAAAACAGATGTACAATTTTAAATCTAAAGGAGGGTTCCTCCACTGAAGGATATAAGGAAAAAGAGAGGCGCATGTGTGTACCAATAACACAATGGAAATAACCCAGATATGGCCCTAATCAGGGTACTCACATTTGTGAGGAGCACTCAGACAGAGCTATTAGAAGCAGGCTGGATATTTTGCAGCAACCCAGCTCACTGTTCATTCTTGGATAACCGGAACATAGGATCCCAAAATCTGGATAAGCAAATAAGGGGCGCCTGTGTGTGCCAGTAGTATAATATAGTAATTATAATAAAAACCCTACTCAGGGTACTCACATTTGAGAGGAGCACTCAGACAGTGCTATTAGGAGCAGTGGGTAGTTGGCAGCAACCAAGCTTACTGGTCACCTCAATAAGCCAAAGCTCTGGAACACAGGAACACAGGAAAACAGGACCCCGATAATGAACTGCAGCAACAGAAGGATAGCAGTCTCTGTAGCAAAGGTCTCCCTTTGGGAGTGATTGGTATGTACAAGGCTAATTAAATAAGGTTCCAGAGATGATACTGATAATAAAAACAAATTTATTTAAAAAAATAATAAAAAAATATGTATAAAACACAATGGAACCCTAAGGTGGGATATGCTAGCTGCCCACCTTAGCTTAATACAACGCGTTTCTCAGTGTGTCAAAACACTGTTTCATCAGGCATAAAATACACGCTATTGAAAGGGGCACCTGTGTGTGCCAGTAGTATAATATAGTAATTATAATAAAAACCCTACTCAGGGTACTCACATTTGAGAGGAGCACTCAGACAGTGCTATTAGGAGCAGTGGGTAGTTGGCAGCAACCCAGATTACTGGTCACCTTGATAAGCCAAAGCTCTGGAACACAGGAACACAGGACCCTTATAATGAACTACAGCAACAGAAGGATAGCAGTCTCTGTAGCAAATGTCTCCCTTTGGGAGTGATTGGTATGTACAAGGCTAATTGAATAAGGTTCCAGAGATGATACTGATAATAAAAACAAATGTATTTAAAAAAAAAATTAATAAAAAAATATGTATAAAACACAATGGAACCCTAAGGTGGGATATGCTAGCTGCCCACCTTAGCTTAATGCACAGTGTTTCTCAGTGTGTCTAAACACTGTTTAATCAGGCATAAAATACAGGCTATTGATTGCCTTTAAATATACAAGCCTTACCAATCACAAGAAAAAGCAATAAAACAATCAAGACAAGCACCTGGGAGACCACTCCTACAAGAGCAAATTCCCAGCAGATTAACCCTTTGTTGATACTGCATACTTCATTGCATCATAAAGCTAATATGACATTATATAATTGTATAATTGATGTACATGTCATCCAAGATAAATAGTGACACGGAAATATTTATAAACTAACCATAGGAAAAAAAAATAATATATATATATATGAAAAGTGTAGAAACTCAAGTGAATATAATTTAAAAATAATAATATTCCCTTATATGTGCACTATGTGTTTAAAGACAATACCTTAACACTTGTATATTTTACTCGTAACTGATACTTATTATATAGTATAAGCTGACTTGTTCTCCGTTTTTACTGCAAAGCTCATGTTTAACCCTATATATATAAGGGATCACATGGAGACAAATAGTCCCATTTGAAATCAATCCACACAAAAAAAATGTGTACATAACATTGATATACTTGTTAAAAAGTCTAAATTGTACTCTCCATAGATATGTGCAAACTTGACATATCACAGTGGGTGTGTGGGGGAGTGGTGATGAGACTGCTGATTTTGGGCCAATCACAATAACGTGTAGATGGCAATGGTACACCCCATAGGTAGTGGTAAAAATGGCTATCTGATTGGAGCGTACATCATAGAGACATAGAAATATGTTTAACACTGTCAGAAGCAAGGGGGATGATCCGATATCAACTGTGATCAGTGCCAAAAATGTATTGCGCGATCGTGGAAGTGTATTGTTTTGGTATGTGTGAAACAAATAATAATAATAAAGATGGGAAAAATTAACTATTTGAAACAAAAATGCCACCTATATTAATACTAATACTAAAGTGCAAACTGCTGGGAATTCGCTCTTGTAGGAGTGGTCTCCCAGGTGCTTGTCTTGATTGTTTTATTTTTTTTTCTTGTGATTGGTAAAGCTCAATAGCCTGTATTTTATGCCTAATGAAACAGTGTTTTGACACACTGAGAAACGCATTGCATTAAGCTAAGGTGGGCAGCTAGCATATCCCACCTTAGGGTTCCATTTGCCTAGATTTAGAGTTCTGCGTTAGCTGTCAAAACCAGCGTTAGGGGGTCCTAACGCTGGTTTTTACCGTCCGCTGGTATTTAGAGTCAGTCAGGAAAGGGTCTAACGCTCACTTTCCAGCCGCGACTTGTCCATACCGCAGATCCCCCTATGCCAATTGCGTATCCTATCTTTTCAATCGGATCTTTCTAACGCCGGTATTTAGAGTCTTGGCTGAAGTGAGTGTTAGAACTCTAACGACAAGACTCCAGCCGCAGAGAAAAGCCAGGAGTTAAGAGCTTTCTGGGCTAACGCCGGTTCATAAAGCTCTTAACTACTATGCTCTAAAGTACACTAACACCCATAAACTACCTATGTACCCCTAAACTGAGGTCCCCCCACATCGCCGCCACTCTATTAATTTTTTTTAACCCCTAATCTGCCGACCACACACCGCCGCCACCTACATTATCCCTATGTACCCCTAATCTGCTGCCCCTAACACCGCCGACACCTACATAATATTTATTAACCCCTAATCTGCCCCCCCAACGTCGCCACTACCTACCTACAATTATTAACCCCTAATCTGCTGACCGGACCTCACCGCTACTCTAATAAATGTATTAACCCCTAAAGCTAAGTCTAACCCTAACCCTAACACCCCCCTAAGTTAAATATAATTTTTATCTAACGAAATAAAATAAATCTTATTAAATAAATTATTCCTATTTAAAGCTAAATACTTACCTGTAAAATAAACCCTAATATAGCTACAATATAAATAATAATTATATTGTAGCTATTTTAGGATTCATATTTATTTTACAGGCAACTTTGTATTTATTTTAACTAGGTACAATAGCTATTAAATAGTTATTAACTATTTAATAACTACCTAGCTAAAAGAAATACAAAATTACCAGTAAAATAAATCCTAACCTAAGTTACAATTAAACCTAACACTACACTATCATTAAATAAATTAAATACAAATACCTACAAATAAATACAAATAAATACACTAACTTAAGTACAAAAAATAAAAAAAGAACTAAGTTACAAAAAATTAAAAAATAATTTACAAACATTATAAAAATATTACAACAATTTTAAGCTAATTACACCTACTCTAAGCCCCCTAATAATATAACAAAGCCCCCCAAAATAAAAAAATCCCTACCCTATTCTACATTTAAAAGATACCAGCTCTATTACCTTACCAACCCTTAAAAGGGCCTTTTGCGGGGCATGCCCCAAAGAAAACAGCACTTTTGCCTGTAAAATAAAAATACAACCCCCCCAACATTAAAACCCACCACCCACACACCCCTACTCTAACCCAAACTCCCCTTAAATAAACCTAACCATACCCCCCTGAAGATCTTCCTACCTTGAGTCGTCTTCACTCAGCCGAGCCGAATTCTTCATCCAATCCGGGCAATGTCTTCATCCAAGCGGGGACTGAATAGGTCCATCATCCGGCTGAAGTCTTCATCCAAGCAGGGGCTGAAGAGGTCCATCATCCGGCTGAAGTCTTCATCCAAGCGGGGGCTGAAGAGGTCTTCCATCCGGCTAAAGTCTTCTATCAAGCAGCATCTTCAATCTTCTTTCTTCCGGCTCCATCTTCATCCCACCAATGCTGAACATCCTTCCTCCCAACGAATGAAGGTTCCTTTAAGGGACGTCATCCAAGATGGCATCCCTCAAATTCCGATTGGCTAATAGGATTCTATCAGCCAATCGGAATTAAGGTAGGAATAATCTGATTGGCTGTTGCGATCAGCCAGTAGAATGCAAGCTCAATCTGATTGGCTGATCCAATCAGCCAATCGGATTGAACTTGAATCTCATTGGCTGATTCAATCAGCCAATCAGAATTTTCCTACCTTAATTCCGTTTGGCTGATAGAATCCTATCAGCCAATCGGAATTCGAGGGACGCCATCTTGGATGACGTCCCTTAAAGGAACCTTCATTCGTCGGGAGTTTGTCGTGGAGGAAGATGGAGCCGGAAGAAAGAAGATTGAAGATGCCGCTTGATAGAAGACTTCCGCCGGATGATGGACCTCTTCAGCCCCCGCTTGGATGAAGACATCGCCCGGATTGGATGAAGAATTCGGCTCAGCTGAGTGAAGACGACTCAAGCCCCCGCTTGGATGAAGACATCGCCCGGATTGGATGAAGAATTCGGCTCAGCTGAGTGAAGACGACTCAAGGTAGGAAGATTTTCAGGGGGGTAGTGTTAGGTTTATTTAAGGGGGGTTTGGGTTAGATTAGGGGTATGTGGCTGGTGGGTTGTAATGTTGGGGGGGGTATTGTATGTTTTTTTTTACAGGCAAAAGAGCAGAATTCTTTGGGGCATGCCCCGCAAAAGGCCCTTTTAAGGGCTGGTAAGGTAAAAAGAGCTTTACAATTTTTATTTTAGAATAGGGTAGGGCATTTTTTTTATTTTGGGGGGCTTTGTTATTTTTTTAGGGGGCTTAGAGTAGGTGTAATTAGTTTAAAATTCTTGTAATCTTTTTTTATTTTTTATAATTTAGTGGGGTGGTTTTTTAAATTTAGTGGGTTTTTTTGTAATTTAGTTTAGTTGATATAATTGTAGGTAAATGTAGGTAGTTTAATTAATTTATTGATAGTGTAGTGTTAAGTTTAATTGTAACTTAGGTTAGGATTTATTTTACAGGTAATTTGGTAATTATTTTAACTAGGTAGCTATTAAATAGTTATTAACTATTTAATAGCTATTGTACCTGGTTAAAATAAATACAAAGTTGCCTGAAAAATAAATATTATTCCTAAAATAGCTACAATATAATTATTATTTATATTGTAGCTATATTAGGGTTTATTTTACAGGTAAGTATTTAGCTTTAAATAGGAATAATTTATTTAATAAGATTTATTTTATTTTGTTAGATAAAAATTATATTTAACTTAGAGGGGTGTTAGGGTTAGACTTAGCTTTAGGGGTTAATACATTTATTAGAGTAGCGGTGAGGTCCGGTCGGCAGATTAGGGGTTAATAATTGTAGGTAGGTAGCGGAGACATTGGGGGGGGGGCAGATTAGGGGTTAATAAATATAGGGGTCAGCGGGGGTTAGGGGCAGCAGATTAGGGGTTCATAGGGATAACGTAGGTTGCAGGGGTGTACGGAGCAGCAGATTAGGGGTTAAAAATAATATGCAGGGGTCAGCGATAGCGGGGGCAGCAGATTAGGGGTTAATAAGTGTAAGGTTAGGGGTGTTTAGACTCGGGGTACATGTTAGGGTGTTAGGTGCAGACATAGGAAGTGTTTCCCCATAGGAAACAATGGGGCTGCATTAGGAGCTGAACGCTGCTTTTTTGCAGGTGTTAGGTTTTTTTTCAGCTCAAACTGCCCCATTGTTTCCTATGGGGGAATCATGCACGAGCACGTTTTTGAAGCTGGCCGCGTCCGTAAGCACCGCTGGTATTGAGAGTTGCAGTGGCGGTAAATTATGCTCTACGCTCCCTTTTTGGAGCCTAACGCAGCCCTTCTGTGAACTCTAAATACCAGCGGTATTTAAAAGGTGCGGAGGGGAAAAATACACGCGTAGCTAACGCACCCCTTTGGCCGCAGAACTCTAAATCTAGCCGATTGTGTTTTATACATATTTTTTTATTTTTTAAATAAATTTGTTTTTATTATCTGTATCATCTCTGGAACCTTATTCAATTAGCCTTGTACATACCAATCACAGAGACTGTTATCCTTCTGTTGCTGCAGTTTATTATCAGGATCCTGTGTTCCTGTGTTCCAGAGCTTTGGCTTATTGAGGTGACCAGTAAGCTGGGTTGCTGCCAACTACCCAGCCTGCTCCTAATAGCACTGTCTGAGTGCTCCTCTCAAATGTGAGTACCCTGAGTAGGGTTTGTATTATAATTACTATATTATACTACTGGCACACACAGGCGCCCCCTTTGTTTGCTTATCCAGATTTTGGGATCCTATGTTCAGGTTATCCAAGACTGAACAGTGAGCTGGGTTGATGCAAAATATCCAGCCTGCTTCTAATAGCACTGTCTGAGTGCCCCTAACAAATGTGAGTACCCTGATTAGGGCCATATCTGGGTTGTTTCCATTGTGTTATTGGAACATACATGCACCTCTCTTGTTCCTTATATCTTTCTAGATTTCCTGACATCTATTTGTGAGGAGAGAGTATCCTTCTATCAAATATCGGTATTATCTGAGTCACATCAGGTGGACCTTTAGATATATTTGCAAATTATACCAAGAGACTCACAATCATTTTTTTGTGTATGTAAATATAGGTTTTTTGTTTGACTGTTTTTTAATTTTGTTCATTTTGTTATTTTAGGTAGTATCAAACTACAACTTTATATATATACAGGTGTGTTGCTATAGGTAAATTGTTACCATTTATTTATACATAGGTATATTGATATATGCACACATTGCATCACACTGTTATAGCGCCCCCTATCTTGAGTCAGACTTTATTGACTTTGTGTATTCCTCCACTGAAGGAGGTTTAGAAACGGAAGTCTACAACAGAAAGTTCACCCTCTGAAGCTACAAAGTTTAACTCATCCTTGGATAGCTGGTGCATAGTAGCTAAATACAACAAATATTTAGATGACTCTAGGAGGTCTATTTAAGAAGCAGTGGTTGCTGCCTCTGACCCACTCCACTTCTGTTCCGGCTAAAGCGGAAGTTAAGAAGCAGCGGTCCTAAGACTACTGCTCCTTAACCCATCCACCACCTCTGAGGTGGGGGACAGCAATTCGCCCGATCAAAAACGATTGGGCTGATTAACACCCCCTGCTAGCGGCCGCAATTGGCCATGATTCTGCAGGGGGTGGTATTGCACCAGCAGTTCACAAGAACTGCTGGTGCAATGATTAATGCTGACAGCGTATTCTGTCGGCATTTATGGATGTGCTGTGAACATGATCCGCTATATCGGATCATGTCCGTCCGCACATTATTAAATGGACCACTAGGTCAGGAGAAATATGTTTAACCTTTTTCTAACGTTTGCTAGAGTGAGGTAAGGCACTCAGGGCTGCAGACACCGCCGATTGTAACTGCGTGGTAAAGTCGGCTGGAAAAAAGCCCCCTCCAGTTGGATGATTAGTTGAGCCGTGGGGAACTGCATGTGGAGTGGGTAGTGTAGAAAGGGTAGTAATCTCTCAGGACCCAGATTCCTGAGAGGTAGACGGCTCAGAGGGGCTAATAGCGCTATGAGTATTAGCAGACTTGTCTGCCTTCTTAGACTTTAGAACAGTGCTTGGGCAAATGGAACAAAATTGAGAAGGCGGAAAAACCATGGCCTCCTCACAATATAAACAGGAATTATTAATCAGTACAGAAGGAGCGGAACCTTCTAATGTAGTATTAGAGTCCTCCATAGCTGAGATATATTCACAGAAGGACAGACAAAAAGTAAACGCTTTTATTAAAACAAACTGCACCTTTATAATCCCAATGGCCGGGGCACTCACCACCTCCTAGACCCAGACAGCTAACAGTGAGACTGCTTTCCTTAGGTGTGATGTCCGCAGCAGGACTGTAGGAAATGAAAAGACCGGACACGGTCACCTGAGGTGTAGGACAGGACTTCCCCTGCTATGAAAAAGGTGCAAAGCTATTATAAGCTGCACAACAGTCAGAAATGAAAGTGAAACCTGTTTGTTCCAAGCCAAAAGAACACCGTCTATGAGCCCCAAAAAACTCTCACATTAAAGCAGTTTTAAATAACCCCTAGATGTTTAAATAATCTCCCTGAAGGAGATATGAACCCTTGATCCTTTTGAGGTATAAAGGAGCCACACTGTGACCCTGTATAGAAAAAGTGTATACATAAAACGATCTTACTCTCCAGGATCCATGCTGTGGAACAGGCACCACCTCTCAAATGTGACAGTCTTGCCCAAAGCAAAAATGTATAGAAATGGGAAGCAACTGAAATGATGTCAATTGCTTAAGCTTAGTTGCAGACAGGTACTTACTGTAACTAAGGCAAGCTGGTTAGCTACAAATTACAGTTGTGTAGTATTTACTTTATACAATTTTGAATCCATATCTTGAGGTATTGTGTCACATGATGGTATGCCAAGCTTTGTTATTGAACTTTTATTAGTGACACCTCACGTAACATGCACCACACCAATAGGAGTCAGCGGTCAAATCAATATAATATATAAATGATACCCCAGCCCCACTGCAATAAAATGATGCCCCAAGAACCCCTGTAATAAAATTATGCTCCCAGCAATAAAATTATGCCCCCAGCACCCTTGCACTAAAATTATGATACCAGCAATAAAATCATGCCCTAGCCTCGCTGCAATAAAATGACACCCCCAGCCCGTTGCAATAAAATCATGCCCCCAGCACCCCTGCAATAAAATTATGCTCCCAGCCCCCCTCTGTAATAAATTATGTCCCCATCAATAAATGATGGTTCCAGCCCCCCTACAATAAAATGATACCCCAGCCTTGCTGCAATAAAATTATGCCTCCAGCACCCCTGCAATAAAATGATGCTCCCAGCATCCCTGCAATAAAATGATACCCCTAGTCCGCTGCAATAAAATGATGCCCCAGCACCCCTGCAATAAAATGATGCTACCAGCAATAAAATGATGACCTCAGCCCCCTGCAATAAAATGATTCCCTAAGCCCCATTACAATAAATGATGCCCACAGCAATAAAATGAAGCCCCCAGGTCAGCCCCCCTGCAATAAAATGATACCCCCAGCAATAAAATAATGTCCCCAGCCCCCCTGCAATAAAATGATGCCACCATCCCTCCTGCAATCAAATTATGCTTCCAGCCATAAATGATGCCCCAGCCCCCCTGCAATAAAATAATGCTCCCAGCCCCCCTCTGTAATAAATGATGCCCCCAGCAATAAATGATGCCCCAGCCCCCCTGCAATAAAAAGATGTCCCAGCCCCGCTGCAATAAAATGATGCCCACAGCACCCTTGCAATAAAATGATGCTTCCAGCACCCCTGCAATAAAATGAGTCCCCCAGCCCTGCTGCAATAAAATGATGCCCCAGCACCCCTGTAAAAAAATGAGGCTCCCAGTAATAAAATGAAGCCCCCTGCAATAAACTATGCCACCAGCCCCACTTCAATAAATGATGCCCACAGCAATAAAATTATGTCCCCAGTCCCCTGCAATAAATTGATGTCCCCAGCACCCCTGCAATAAAATGATGCCCCCAGCCCTCCTGCAATAAAATTATGCCTCTAGCCATAAATGATGCCTCAGCCCCCCTGCAAAAAAATTATGCTCCCAGCCCCCCTCTGTAATAAATGATGCCCCCAGCAATAAATGATGTCCCCAGCCCCCTTGCAATAAAATGATTCCCCAGCGCCGCTGCAATAAAATGATGCCCCCAATAACACTACAATAAAATGATGCTCCCAGGCCAGCCCCCTGCAATAAAATGATGCCCCCAGCCTCACCCACAATAAAACGATATCCCCAGCCCCCCTGCAATAAAATGATGCCCTAAGCCCTATTGCAATAAATGATGCCCACAGCAATAAAATGAAGCCCCCATGCCAGTTCCTGCAATAAAATTATGTCCCCAGCAATAAAATAATGTCCCCAGCCCCCCACAATAAAATAATGTCCCCATCCCTCCTGCAATAAAATTTTGCTTCCAGCCATAAATGATGCCCCAGCCCCCCTGCAATAAAATAATGCTCCCAACCCCCCCTCTGTAATAAATTACGCCCCCAGCAATATATGTTGCCCCAGCCCCCCCTGCAATAAAATGATGCCCCAGCCTGCTGCAATAAAATGATGCCCCCAGCACCCCTGCAATAAAATGATGCCCCCAGCCCCACTGCAATAAAATGATGCCTCAGCACCCCTGCAAAAAATGAGGCTCCCAGCAATAAAATTATGCCATGACCCCCTCTGCAATAAATGATGCCACCAGCCCCACTACCATAAATTATGCCCACAGAAATAAAATTAAGCCCCCGGGCCAGCTCCCCTGCAATAAAATGATGCCCCTTGCAATAAAATTATGCATCCAGCCATAAATGATGCCCCAGCCCCACTGCAATAAAATGATGCCCCCAGCACCCCTGCAAAAAATGAGGCTCCCAGCAATAAAATTATGCCCTGAGCCCCTCTGCAATAAATGATGCCACCAGCCCCACTGCAATAAATGATGCCCACAGAAATAAAATTTAGCCCCCAGGCCATACCCCCTGTAATAAAATGATGCCCCCAGCTCCCTGCAATAAAATTATGTCCCCAGCCCCCCTGCAATAAAATGATGCATCCAGCCATAAATGATGCCCCAGCCCCCCTGCAGTAAAATTATGCTCCCAACCCCCCTCTGTAATAAATGATGCCCCCAGCAATAAATGATGCCCCAGCCCCCCTGCAGTAAAATTATGCTCCCAACCCCTCTCTATAATAAATGATGCCCCCAGCAATAAATGATGCCCCAGCCCCCTGCAATAAAATGATGCCCCAGCCCCGCTGTAATAAAATGATGCCCCCAGCACCCCTGCAATAAAATGATGCCCCAGCACCCCTGCAATAAAATGATACCTCCAGCACCCGTGCAATAAAATGATGCTCCCAGCAGCACCCCTGCAATAAAATGATGCCCCAGCCCGCTGCAATAAAATGAGTCCCCCAGCACCCCTGCAAAACAATGAGGCTCCCAGCAATAAAATGATGCCCTGAGTCCCTCTGCAATAAATGATGCCACCAGTCCCACTGCAATAAATTATGTCCACAGCAATACAATTAAGCCCACAGGCCAGCTCCCCTGCAATAAAATGATGCCCCCTGCCCTCCTGCAATCAAATTATGCCTCCAGCCATAAATGATGCCCCAGCCCCCCTGCAAAAAATATTCTCCCAGTCCCACCTCTGTAATAAATGATGCCCCAGCTATAAATTATGCCCCAGCCCCCCTGCAATAAAATGATGCCCAGCACTGCTGCAATAAAGGAAGCCCCCAACAACCATGCAATAAAATGATGCTCCTAGGCCAGACCCCTGCAATAAAATGATCTCCCCAGCCCCACCTGCAATAAAATTATGTCCCCAGCCCCCCCCCCCGCAATAAAATGATGCCCCAAGCCCCCCTGCAATAAAATGATGCCCTAAGCCCTACTGCAATAAATGATGCCCACAGCAATAAAATGAAGCCCCCAGGCCACCACCCCTGCAATAAAATGATGCCCCCAGCAATAAAATAATGTTACCAGCCCCCATGCAATAAAATGATGCCCCAAGCCCTCCTGCAATAAAATTATGCTTCCAGCCATAAATGATGCCCCAGCCCCCCTGCAATAAAATTATTCTCCCAGCCTCCCTCTGTATTAAAATTATGCCCCCAGCAATAAAGTATGCCCCCAGCACCCCTGCAATAAAATGATGCCCCCAGCACCCCTGCAATAAAATGATGCCATAGCACCCCTGCAATAAAATTATTCCCCAGAAGCACCCCTGCAATAAAATGATGCCCCAAGCCCGCTGCAATAAAATGATGCCCCAAGCACCCCTGCAAAAAAAATGAGGCTCCCAGCAATAAAATTATGCCCTTAGCCCCCTTGCAATAAATCATGCCACCAGCCCCACTGCAATAAATGATGCCCACAGCAATAAAATTAAGCCCCCATGCTAGTCTACTGGCAATAAAATGATGCCTCAGCCCCCTGCAATAAAATGATGCCTCAACCATAAATGATGCCCAGCCCCCTGCGAAAAGATTTTGCTCCCAGCCCCCCTCTGTAATAAATGATGCCCCCAGCAATAAATTATGCCCCCAGCCCCCCTGCAATAAAATGATGCCCCAGCCCCGCTGCAATAGAATGATGCCCCAGCACCCCTGCAATAAAATGATACCCCAGCAGGACCCCTGTAATAAAATGATGCCCCAGCCCCACTGCAATAAAATGATGCCCCCAGCCCTGCTGCAATAAAATGATGCCCCTAACACCCCTGCAATAAAATGATGCTCCCAGACCAGCCCCCTGCAATAAAATGATGTCCCCAGCCCCCCATATAATGATGCCCCAAGCACCCCTGCAATAAAATGATGCACCAGCAATAAAATGCCCCTGCACCCCCCCCCCCCCCGCTGCTTTTTAATGAAGAAATGTGTATTTTTATTTTATTCACTGACTGAACAATATACATAGACAAAGTTTCCAAAGTGACAGCAGCGCACACTGCACTAGAATTGAACTATGCACAATTTATACAAAATCGCCAAACTGCACAAAACACATGCAGGAAGAGATTTGTTTTCACATTACATTGATTCAAGTAAAATGCAAAATATATAGTGGATTTTTTTTCTGCTGAAATTAGTTCTCTTAAAAAACAAAAAACAAAACACTAAATCAAACACCAAATTGTCACAGAAATAATAATATGTCTTTGTTGTGTGCGCACGCTACTGTGCAGCGAAAACACGAGCCAAGACCAGCCCCTGACTACTCACTGACTCACTCCTCCAGTCCGGTCTCACTCCCACTCTGTCTCTCTCCCGCCTGCACTGAATGATAACTTAGACTGACTGTTCTGACTTACGTGACGTGGGCAGAACCTCACTGCTTCCGCCTCCTCCCCTCTCAATCAGCACCAGTCAGTCACTCACCACCCAAATCTTAGCTGAATGATTGTAGAATAAAAGTGTATATCCTCCAATCATTCAGATCGTAGCCACCCATGATGACTGCCTGTCACCTGTGCTCCTCACACTCCACTGTTTTCCCGGGCTAAAAACTGCGCTAAAACAAAAAAAAATTGCGCCAAATTTATTTTTTAAGAATGGAAAGACAAAAATGTAAAAAATTTTTTGGGGGGGATTTCAACCGATATGGCAGGGCCCCCGGCGGCCGCCTCACTTGCCTTGCCCTAAGGCCGGCCCTGCATACTTGCATACGTAATGTGTTAATAAAAAGTATTTTACTTATTGTACTTATCACTTTGATAGTGCTTGTTGTCACTGTTAATAGGGGTAACTCCCTATGTAATTAAAATCAGGTTTAATTAGACTAGAGTGCTGTTGCGGGGTCTTATATTTAGACCCTAGCACCGGTATTACCATATACCTGTAGTCAAACCTTTATTATCCTGAGCAGAGTTTTATTTTTATATCACAGAAAAACTTTCCCTTCATCTCCAGACTCTAACTTTCATCAATATTCTCACTGAGAGGTTGGTATGATTACCTAAAACTTCAGTCTTTTTTTGAAGGCAACATACCCATTACAGGACTATCCAAAACTTCTGACACTTCTCTGCCACCTCCTATAGTGATAAAAGGCAAAGAATGACTGGGGGATAGGGGAAGTGGGAGGGATATTTAAGCTTTCGGCTGTGGTGTCTTTGCCTCCTCCTGACGGCCAGGTGTTGTATTCCTAACAGTAAGAAATGAAGTTGTGAACTCTCCCTGCTGTATGGAAGGAAATAAAATATTTACGTTATAATATGTTTTTTGTGCATTTTATAAAATAACATTGCACAATCTTACTAACAAAATAAACTAAAATAAATAAAACGTTCCTGTGGCATTGGGTTTAACAAAGAGAATAGATTTCTATTACAAATATGAATACATATTTACTTTTGCACTCTTGTTAATAAATCACAGCTGAGCAAGCAAACCAATTTAGCTGTCAAACATTTTCATATAAGCAATCACTGAACCTGTCAAGAAAAAATATTTTTGTATTTCCTATTCAATTGTCCAGTGTGTCTACTTATTTTCCAAAGTCTAAAAAGACACACGTGTTATATTACGCAAGATATTCATAAATGACACATGTATATACTATTATTGCTGTCTGTCTCTCTAGATCTAATTAAGAGCCACAATCTTTTATAAATCTGTGTTCCAGTCCTACAAAATTCATTGAAAATTTTAGCTCCTTAGATATCATTAACATATATTGCAACATCTATACTTTCATACACAGATGATAAAAAGGTCTCAAAGTGAAAAATGCACTGAAGCTCTCCACTCTCATAAGATCTAAGATTTCTTACCAGTATTGTGAAGTCCCTCACAGAATTTTAGAAAGAACATTTTTAGGATGAGAGCTGTTTTATCTAGCTATAAAGGGTTGCGAAGGAGAAAGGCATACATTATAATATAATGCTCAAAAAAAGCTTCCAAAGATTTTACATCATTTGTGTTCATGCTGGTGAGTTTTTGATCACAAGGCTTTAAGAATGAATTTCCTAAAATTCACTGGCATGGAGATTGTGGTTATTAATGGGGTGGATTTTTAATTTAATACTTAATAAATATAATTCTATGGTAAACACCACTAAACCATTACAACTAAGCTAAGAGAACACTATAAAGGGTCTCTATTATTTCCAAAGAATTTATTAGGAATATATATATATATATATATATATATATATATATAATGTAATAAGACAAATATTTACAGGTATATATACACATATTTTGCAATAAAAAATCCAGAAAATAAATAGCAACTAATTATCTCAACCCCAATTTGTGCAACACTGCTAACTAAATAAAAATAATCTCAGATAGGGGGGCGGAGCCAAGCCACGAATGGAGATGGCTGCTTGCTGAAAAAGCTCCGTTGTCCCTGTTGTTCTTACAATAAAACAAATGCACTAATTAGCACTTATTATCCTATATCTAGCACTTGCTGTTACACCTAACAGATCCCTCTGACAGAGAAACTATTTTTCGCCTGCAGACCGGGAGAGCCGGTGTTCTATTACCCACGCACCTGATCGCGGCCTAAAGATCCTGCCTAGAAGACTGGGGAACGGCACTTACAGGCTCGGATATCGGCGGTTTGTCATCCCCTCTTACCATCTTACCGCTGCTGCTGACCCGCATAAAGCCGCTCAGAGACCACAGACTCAGCTAAGAGTCCCGCGGCTGGCGGTAAAAGCCGTGACGGCGACACAGTCAGACATCCAACAGAGAGAGAGGGCAGCGGAGCATCGAAGAGGCCCTCCGGGGATCACGACTACTAGATAACCCCGGTCATTGTGAGTACTTGTTACGGAGGGGGCAGAAAGTAATAGCCTTAACATACAGACAGGCAATGGAGATCCAAGCTCTGGCCGCAGGGGAACCCTTTTAGAACCCATCCCCACATAAGGTAGCAGCCTGGGCCCTCGGACACATTAATAGAGTGGTGGGGCACGCTGAATCACCCTCTCCTGACTAATGATTGGACTGACAGAGGGAATAACTTTCTGAGGTTAGCGGCGATTGAAGCCCTTGTTGAAAGCTTACACAGATTCCTCAGATTAAGGCCGCGCTAGGCCCGGAGCCTGTATCTAATATAACATATACCACCTGTGGCTCACAGCGCCAGAAGTTCCAGTGAATGGCAGACAGAAGCCATAAGACTCACCTAGTGCTCCTGAGAGGGCCTATAAATAATTAATTAATTAACTAAATAAAATAGTTATATAGCCCCCACAGACTTTTCTATTATACCGGAAGCCCCCTAACACAATTTCAAAGTTACTGTCTGGTCTTACACCTGCCCTAGATATCAGAAAACATATAGCATTATTGGGCACATTGCGGCTTCTACCGCAGGATACAGAATCTACAATTGAAAGCAGCTACAGGAGCTGCCACTGAGCAGAGGTGATGACTAGTAAAAGAAATTCTAAACCTGCTAAAAGTACCCAGTCTTCCATGATGGAGAACTATCTAATTGCTGCAGACCCGGCTACCTCAGCCACTAGGCCTGATTCACATACTATAGCGGCCACAGCACAAGTCCATTGCTCTGAGCCTGTTTCTGGACAGCAAAATTTTGTAACAAAAGAGGATATCAGACATCTCTCCTCAAAGGATGATATAAAGGAGGCTATGAAAGATTTTAAGTCCATGTTCGGTGAGCTGAAGAAAGAAATAGCAGCAGTCGATCACAGAGTCATTCAAATTGAAGAGAAACATGAAGCTCTCAACTCAGACCTCCAGCTCCAGGCTAGCTTTATTCAGGCTCAGGAAAGCACAGTACTCACGCTAATGGACCGTATCGAGGACTTAGAAAATAGAAGCCGCAGAAATAACTTGAGATTGAGGGGAGTCCCGGAAACGGTTGAACCCCCAACCATCCAGGCCTACATACAAGATTTTGTCAAACACCTTAGGAATACGGAGGCAGGCCCCGAAATTCCTATAGAAAGGGCACACAGGGCCTTGCGCCCAAAACCACCAAACAGGGCCCCTCCCAGGGACATAATATTAAAATTACTATCTTTCAAGGACAAAGAAGACATTCTTCGGATGGCCAGAGCAAAGCAGCTAATAGAATTTAGGGGGTCTGAAATACAGGTATACTCCGACTTATGCCCAGCCACCCTACAGAAAAGAAGGGACCTCCGATTTATCACTTCCAAGCTGAAGGACAAAAATATCCCCTATAGATGGGGTTTCCCTACTTGTATCATTGTGTCAATGAACAACACGACACATGTTTTCAGAAACATAGAGGATCTGCCTTCATTTAATCAAGCCTTAGGGCTCCACATACAACCGCCACAGAGGAGGCCGGGGGCCCCAGCGGACCAAGCTGATGAGGCACATGAGGAGATCCAACATCTTCCTGGCTGATTCAAGATCTCTTAATGTGAAATTCCTTACTTGGACTTGAAGTCAGGTTTGATCTCAAATTTCCTGTATTGTGTCCCAATAGGGATAGATCTGGACACTGATAAGAGTTTGTTCCTTTTAGGTCTGGACAATTACTTTGTTTAAGCATATCTGTTTCATATAAGTTATTTTATAGTTCAAGGTTAATCTTATTAGGATTTTAGCACATGGCACCAACGAGGACTCATTTTAAAGTGAGATGGGGGGACGTCATAGATACACCACAGACCAGGTTACATTTTGCTGTTAGGCGATAAGGGTATATTGTCTGAGCCATTGGGGATTATAGCAGAGTATACAAGCCCATATACAACCATAGACCCCTGCCCCCCAAATACATATATAGATATATAGAAACATGAGATTATGTGATTGGGTCACAACAAAGTGTGGAAGTTAAATCCCACAAGAGCCCAGGGCTCCTCACTATATTTTATTTTGTGCTAGCTTTCTTTCTTTATTATTATTATAGCCTAGTTTAGAAAAATGGGTATAGAAGAACTGATGAAGGCATAACTCGCAGAATGTATTTGTTTAATGTTTAATGTTTAAAAGTCCATAGGTATAGTAAGAACACAGGGAACACTTTCCCTAATTGGTAAGTTTATTTACTTAGATTACACTCGAATCTTAGATCGAGTAAGAATTGTGCTTTATATGCTCAAAGATTGGAAATTGCTGTTTGTATAATTGCAATAGTTTGATTCCACTTAGCGATATTATATTGTACTTTCAGGCAATTCCCTTCCTCTACTCTTCTCTTTCCCTTTCTCACCCTCCTTTCCTTCTTCAGCCTTCTTAGCTTCTCTTTACTCTCCCCTTTTTTTTTTTTTTTTTTTTTTTTTTTTTCCTTAGGTAACATGGCACGCCTACGGCCTACGGCTGAGCACCAACCCACTGAGTTGATTTCTATTAACGTTAAAGGTATTAATAGCCCAGGTAAGCGCTCCATAGTGTTAAGGGACTTACAAAGAATGGGGGGGGACGTCATCTTCTTACAGGAGACCCATTTTTCTGCTGCTCATGAGCCTAAATGGTTTAGCCATCACTATCCCATAGCCTATTTTGCGTCAGGTCCTAAGAAGCAAAACGGGGTGGGTATCCTAATCAATTCAAAAACCCCCTTTCAGCTCCATGAGTCATATCCCGACCCTGAGGGTAGGTACATCATCCTCACAGGGTTACTATGTGGCATACTTGTCACACTTGCCAATATTTATTGCCCCAATCAAGCCCAACACCTTTTTCTCCAGAAAATAACACATAAAGTATTGGAAGTGCAGCGCGGCATTTTGTTTATGGGAGGTGACCTAAACGCTTCTTTAATCCCCGCATTAGACACCTCGAACGGACTCTCCAGTGTCCCCCACAGGAACCTTAAACGCGTGATCTCCTCATTGAGAGAATTAGCATTACATGACATTTGGCGTGTGCACCACCCCACCACAAAGGATTTCACATTCTATTCCCACCCACACAGGAAGTATTCTAGAATAGACTACTTACTCACAGACTCAGTAGGCCTTACCATAACAACAAGCAGTAACATACACAGTATCACATGGTCCGATCATGCGCCAGTCAGTTGTACCATCATGTGGCCGGATGTGCCAGTCACTCCCTACATTTGGAGGTTGGATGACACATTATTGGAAGATAAGGTCTTTAGGCTGGAGATTGAAAGGGCTCTAGTAGAGTACTTCCGTATACATGCAGATACTGAGTCTCAGGACACAGCTATCTGGGAAGCCCATAAATGTACAATTAGAGGTCTCTTGATTAGGCAAAAGGCTAAGCTGACGAAGCAGAGAAAAACTCAGTATCAAGCCCTGTTGTCCAGGGTTGAAATCAATGAGCGTGAGCACAAGCTACACCCCGCAGATGAGAAACTTGGGAGAGAGTTGGATTGCGCTAGGTCAGCCTTACTTGAGTTCCTCCAGGAGGACTACCAAAAAAAGGCGCTGTTCTTAAAACAGCGTTACTTTGAACAAGGAGATAAAGCCGGGAGGTTGCTGGCTAGAGCAATCTCACGCAACCGAACAAAACATTATATTCACCGATTGGTGAACGGGGAGGGGATTCCCAAGGAGGATGGGAAATCAATAGCAGAATCTTTTAGTGAATATTATGGGTCTCTCTATAATATTCAATCACGGGCGGAGGAGGTTGAGATGATCCTTCCTCTGTCCGAAAAGGCGCAGAGGATAAAACAATATCTGCTGAACGCAGATTTACCTAAACTAACTGAGCAGGATTCGGAGGCCCTTGAGTCCCCAATTACACTAGTAGAAATCAAACAGGCCATAAAGGACCTTACCATAGGTAAAAGTCCGGGGCCGGACGGCTATGGAACCAAGTACTACAAACTTTTTGCCGATATTCTGGCCCCAGAGATGCAGAAACTATTTAATACTTTGTCAGAGACTCCCTTGCTGCCCCATACCATGTTGGAGGCACACATAGTGGTGATCCCCAAGCCAGGGAAAGCAAAGGACAGACCGGAAAACTATCGTCCTATATCCCTCCTAAATTCAGACGTTAAGATTCTGGCCAGAGTCATCGCCAATCGTCTAAACAAATTCCTCCCACAGCTGATTCCCACTGACCAGGTGGGATTTATTCCTGGACGGGAGGCTAGGGATAACACCCTAAGAGTTATACAGTTAATTTCATATGCCCATAATAATAAGATCCCATTGGCGGTTGTATCAACCGACGCTGAAAAAGCGTTTGACCGGATTGATTGGTCATTCATGCAACAAACATTGGATAGGTTTGGCTTTGGGCCCAAATTTATCAATAGAATTATGTCACTGTACTCTGCACCGAACGCGAAAGTTAGGGTGAATAGAACTCTGTCTAGCACCTTCCCGATTAAAAACGGGACAAGACAAGTCTGCCCCCTTTCCCCCCTCCTATTTGCCCTTACGATAGAAGTACTGGCCAGTAAAATCAGGGCACATCCACAAATCAAGGGTTTGTCTATTGGAGGCTCAGAACACAAACTCGCGATGTACGCGGACGATATACTCTTGACGATCACTGATCCTGGCCGATCTCTACCGATGGCCCTGGATGAACTCACAAAGTTCGGCAATGTGTCGAATTTCTTGCTTAACCCCTCCAAATCTGAGATTTTAAACATCTCTGTCCCTCATGAGGAGTTTGAGGCCCTGAGTCGGGACTGTCCGATAAAAATAGCACACCATACCTTAAAATACTTAGGTATCTCAATTGCAGCGAATATAAAAGACATAACAGAGATCAATTATAAGCGTATCAGGGACGAGGTCCTGCGGGATCTGGCAAACTGGAAGAATAAAACCATCTCTTGGTTGGGTCGGGTGGGGGTGGTTAAAATGAATGTTCTGCCCAGGGTCCTCTACATCCTTCAGACCATCCCTTTAACATCAGCCTCACATTATCTGCACCAAATACAGTCAGCCGTGGAGTCATATATATGGAATGGCTGCAGACCCAGGATTAGGAAAAAAACTATTTATATGCCTAGGGATAGAGGGGGCCTAGGTGTCCCCGATCTGCGGGTCTATCAAAGGGCTATATCTCTCCAAAGAATAGTTGAGTGGTGCCAAAACTCGCTGCAAAAGGCATGGATCCATCTGGATAATGCTATCTTGCAGAGGGGTAATACAGGGTCCCTGGCGTGGATTTCCCCCAATAACAGACCAATCATTCTCAAAAAATACCCACTATTGGACTGCGCGTTCTTGGGATGGGATAGATTAATTAATAAGGAATCTGGACTGTCCTCCTTTGACTCCCCCGTCATTCCGTTAAGAGAGAACCCCGATGTGGGAGCAGAGACAGGCCCATACTTCCCAGACAATTTATATAACCTAAGGGACGCAGCAATCCTCAATATCCTCCATCAGGATAAGATGAAAACCAGGCCAGAACTGATTGAATGGGATGGCGCTCTATTCTCATCATGGTTTAGGGAGGCTCAAGTTAGACACTACTTTAGTACACATAAGAACAAGTCTGCCCTGACCAGAGGTAGGACACCCTTTGAGATGCTTTGCACCATGTCACACACCCCAACTCACCTGATTTCGCAGATTTACAAACTTTTGATCATAGGTAACAAGACTCCCCTCCCAACTTACACTCAGGCCTGGCAGGAAGACCTGAGACAAGAAATCACTGATCAAGAGTGGTTAAAGATATTCGAGAGGGCAAGGAGGGCATCTGTCTCAGCTAAAATACAAGAATCACACTATAAGTTACTAAGCAGATGGTACCTCACCCCCCAGAGACTCAAAAAAATATACCCACAGACCGGTGGGGGATGCTGGAGAGGATGTGGAGAGGAAGGCACCCTCATTCATATATGGTGGTCGTGCCCATACATAAAAACTTACTGGGATACGACGCTGGGGGAAATGAGCAGAATACTTGGGGTTATTATCCCCCCAAGCCCTAATTATCTTATCTATCACCACCTACCCAAGATCATAGGGGAGGATAAGTACTTGCTTCTCCTATTAATGATGAACACTGCAAAGGGTCTCATCCCCTTATACTGGAAAAAACAAACCACTCCAAATATGTTGGAATGGAAGGCTAAGGTGGGAGAGCTATTGAGGTTAGAGAGATATCATTATTTAAGAATCGGTAAGCTTAGCACTCACGAAATGATGTTGCTGACTTGGGAGGGTCGCGGACTGTAACTCAGTGGGCAACAGCTGTTTGTTGTATACTATTCCCTCTTTTTTTTTTTTTTTTTCCTCTCTCCCCCCATTTCCTCTCCCTTCCTTAGTCACTTGACACTTTTCACTTCCTCCCTATTCTCTTACTATTTTTCTAATCTGGCTGACTTCTTACTTCTGCATCTGCAGAAGAGCAAATATCAGGTAACAAGATATTCTCGGTAGTGTTAGGAATAAATCCGAGAGCATGTTAAATATTTCCCTCTCTATAACGCCTGATAGAGTTTAGATCTTTCAAAGCTTATAGATTTAATTTTAGGAAAAATGCTCATAGGTACAGTAAAAGATTCATTGTCAATCATTTAACGGTACTCTATCAAAGTTCTGATGTAAAAGAAAAGATAAGCTACAACTGATGTGCATAATTGTTATTGATACTATGTTGAAATGTTTTACATATGCATATATTCATTGTCAAATCTTTTACCAATAAAGCTTTATTTTGAAAATTTATTTTGAAAATTAAAAATAATCTCAGATACTTATATCCTAGGAAAAGAAGGTAAAATACATTCTCTAATGTGTGTTTTTCTCTTTGTCCTAAATCAGCCATCTTCAGTAGGGGTGGGGGGGAGAAGAGAGAGTTCAATAGAGAGGGGTCTATCATATTCCATTCAAAGGCTGTATGGAAGTGGGCCAAAATCCTTGTCTAGAATATAAAGGTATATGTATCAGGGGGGAAGGAATTTCTTATATGAAAAAGGTCTGATAATTTAATTCCAGGGATAAAATCTCTAAGCTATGTCACCACAGAGAAAAACATCATGAGGACCTACAGATGGGCAGCCCTCACTCAATACTCTAAAAAAGGTGTTCGGAACCTGGAAGTCACAACGAAAGCTCTCTGCAATGGAAAATCACAAAGGGTGAGAGGATGTAACAAGAAGCCCAGCACTGATATCAACAATTTGTTTTGAAGCTGATACAAATCAAATTGCTCTGTTTTCATTGTACTTTACCTTGCAGTCATTTTCTGCCAGTACATTACATTGTGGTGTATTTTAAAACAAACTCGCCAGCTTTAATTTTACAAGTTACAGTAAGACATAACTAATTTAGAGGAAACTTCAGACACCCCCAAGGAATGCCCACTCACTGAAGCTGACAGACTTGTTTTACAATAGAAAACCAAAGTACACTTTGAAATTTGCACTATAGATAGATAGATAGATAGATAGATATACACACAACACACAGAGAAAGTCCAGCACACACTTGCAAGCGGAAGAATTATCGCAGCTGGCCAAATGGGACAAGCCCAGGTACCACATCAAGGTCTCTCCCAAAACCTGGGCCCCTTATGCAGCCATATAAATGCAAGCTCTCAATCAAACAAACTGGGAATAAATCAAAGGTTCAACGATTTATGTAATTACCATAGACATATACAAAACACGGAAGGGGACTGTACTCTCAGACTAGACTGGGTGCACATCCCATGACCCTGTAACATGCTCATCCCTGGGTGCTCAATAGCACTATCAGGAAGCTGTGCTGTCCCCACAGTCCCAGTTCCAGGCAGTTAACCCCAGACAAAGTCTGGGTGCAAGGCCCATAGGGTAAATTATAAAAGTAAATTCATACAACACACAGAGAAAGACCAGCACTCCCTTGCAAGCTCTCAGCTAAGATTTAAAGCAAAATTGGAAGAGTTAGTTAGTGCTTCTGGCCAAATGGGACAAGCTCAGGTCTAATACAGCCATACAAATGCAAGCTCTCAATCAAACAAACTGGGAACAAATCAAGGGTTTACCAACTTATGTAATTACCGTAGACATATACAAAACACAGAAGGGGGCTGCACGCTCAGACTGGACTGGGTACACATCCCATGACCCTGCAACATGCTCAGCCCTGGGTGCTCAATAGCACTCTAAGGAAGCTGTGCTGTCCCCAGAGTCCCAGGCAGTTAACCCCAGACAAAGTCTGGGTGCAAGGCCTATAGGGAAAATTACAAAATAAATTAATACAACACACAGAGAAAGTTCAGCACTCACTTGCAAGCTCTCAGCTAAGATTAAAAGCAAAACTGGAAGAGTTAGTTAGCGCATCTGGCCAAATGGGACAAGCCCAGGTACCATGTCAAGGTCTCTCCCAAAATCTTTCTCCGGGAACAGAGATCCGTTGGTTTGCGGCACTAGGCACACAGCGTGAAGATCGCTGTAGGGTAAGAGGAGGCGGTGGGGTTTGAGACGTGGAGCACATACCATATCAGAAGACTGGATGTTCATTCTCACCGACCGTTAAGCAGCTCGTTTTTTATCCCTGCCTCCTATCCTATTATAAAGCGGATTAAGACGCTGTTTCAAGAGACCTATTAGTGCATGCTTGTAGTGACTTCCTGGCATGTCAATATGAGCAGTGCTTATTAACAATTGTGTTTTACAATTTATACGCACAAAATTTCTGCATTTGTCTGGGTTTTAAGAACATAAGGAACATATTTATTCACATATGGATGTCATATGAATCTTTTGTTGATACACCTTATCTGATTTACCGCAGAGTCTGGTTAGGAAGTTGCATATTCCTGTACCACTAAATAAGTGTGGAAAACAGCATGTGAGTGATTAATATTAAAATCGCCAATGGCTATCTGATATTTGCTGTACTTATAAAGGGAACATATAGGCTCTTCCTATATATGTAACATATTCTATTTCACCTAGATTACGAGTTTTGAGCGCTATAGGGAAAGTAAAGAATGCAACAAAAGTTGCGTTATTTAACCCCCTATATTTCTGCCTTTACAAATTTAAAAAACCCGGCTTGTGCGGGCGATATGGCTGCGTTGAGCTCCAAAAACAAATGGTGTTCTGATGTTCTTGTGCACGCTTTCCCCATAGACATCAATGGCGAGAGCCGGAAAAAAAAGTCTAACACCTGCGATCGCGGAAACAAAAGCACCGTAATGCAGCCTCATTGATGTCTATGGGGAAAAAGAAAATTCAGTTTAAACCTAACACCCTAACATAAACCCAGAATCTAAACACCCCTAATCTGCTGCCCCTGACATCACTGACGCCTGCCTACAGGTATTAACTCCTAATCTGCCACTCCCGATATCGCTGCAACCTAAATAAAATTATTGACCTAAAATCTGCCACTCCCAATATCGCCGCCACTATAAAAAAGTTATTAACCCCTATTCTGCCACACCCCAACATCGCTGCAACTAAATAAAGTTATTAACCCCTAAACCTATGGCCTTCCACATCACTACCACTGAATAAACCTATTAACCCCTAAACCACCATCCCCCCACATCGCAAGAACCTAAATTAAACTATATTAACCCCTAACCCTAACACCCCCTAACTTTAACATAATGAAATAAAATTTACAATTATTAACTAAATAATTCATATTTAAAACTAAATACTTACCTGTGAAATAAAATCTAAAGTAGCTACAATATAACTAATAGTTACATTGTAGCTAGCTAAGGTTTTATTTTTATTTCACAGATAAGTTTTTATTCATTTTAACTAGTAAGTAAATAGTTATTAACTATTTACTAACTACCTAGCTAAAATAAATGCAAACGTACCTGTGAAATAAAACCTAACTTGCCTTATACTAAAACCTAACATTACAAAAAATGAAAAAACTACCATTACATAATATTCTAATATCCTTTAAAAAAAACACCCAAAAATAAAAAGCCTAATCTAGAATAAACTACCAAGGGCCCTTAAAATGGCCTTTTGGGGGCCCTTAAAGGGGCCTTTTGTAGGGCATTGCCCTAAGTTAAACAGCTCTTTTGCTAAAAAAAAAAAAAAAAAAAACACCCCTAAAAATATACATTACACAAAATACAAACAAAACAAAAAAAAAAAAATCATATTATAATACCCATAAAAAAAACACCCCAAAATAAAAAAACTAATATAGAATAAATTACCAATGGCCCTTAAAAGGGCCTTTTGTAGGGCATTGCCCTAAAGATAGCAGCTCTTTTAGTGAAAAAAAAAATACAAAGACCCACTAACATTACAAACCCCCACCCCCCAAACCCAAAAAAATAAAAAATACTATCTAAAAAACCTAATCTACCCATTTCCCTGAAAATGGCATTTGTATGGACATTGCCCTTAAAAGGGCATTTATTATTATTATTATTATTCTTTATTTATAAAGCACCAACAGATTCTGCAGCGATGTCCATGGGTAACAAAGGTAAAAGGACAGTACAATATGAGACAACAGACAAAATTTAACAAACAAATACAGGGGGAATTGGGAGCCCTTTTCCCGTGGGAACTTACAATCTAAATGGGTAGGAGGGTGAGAAACAGGAGGTGGGAACTGCAAAGGTGGGAATGATGTTAGTGTGGAGTTAGATGAGGGCAACTATTAGGCAAGTAGAATTCATTAGTTGCTGATTTGGTGATAGGCTTCCCTGAACAAGAAGGTCTTTAGGGAGCATTTAAAGGAGGAAAGGTTGGGGTAAAGTTTGACAGCTTGAAGAAGTGCATTCCAGAGGGTTGGTGCCACACAAGAGAAGTCCTGTAGTCTAGCATGAGAGGAGGTGATGGTAGAAGAGGCAAGGAGTAGATCATTGTTGGATCTTAGGGGATGGGCTGGAGTATATTTGTTAATGAGTGAGGACAGGTATGGGGGGCTGCATTGGTAAGGGCTTTGTAGGTCAGAGTGAGAACGTTGAATTTAATTCTGCTGTGAATGGGGAGCCAGTGAAGGGACTCACAGAGGGGTGCAGCAGATACAGAGCGTCGGGAGAGGATGATTAGCCTAGCAGAGGCATTATAGGATGGATTGAAGGGGGAAAGGCGGGAGAGAGGAAGGCCAGTTAGTAGGTTGTTACAGTAGTCAAGCCGGGAAATTTCTAGGGAATGGAATAGCTGCTTAGTAGTTTCACCACTCAGAAAAGGGTGAATTTTGGAGATATTGTGTAGATGGTTGTGACAGAATGAAGAGAGCGATTGGATGTGGGGTATGAAGGACAGATTGGAGTCAAGTGTAACTCCTAGGCAGCGGACTTGGGGTGATGGGGAGATAGTAGTGTCACCAACAGTGATAGTAAAGTAAGAAACTGGAGTAGAATTAGATGGGGGAATTAGAAGAAGCTCAGTCTTGGACATGTTGATTTTTAGGTGGTTAGAGGCCATCCAGGAAGAAATGCCAGATAAGCAGTCGCTTATATGGGAAAGGACAGAAAAAGAGAGTGCAGGGGTGGATAGGTAGATCTGAGTATCCTCAGCATAGAGGTGATAGTTGAAACCATAGCTACTGTTAAGTTTAACCAGTGAGGAAGTATAAATAGAGAAGAGTATAGGGCCTAGAACAGAGCCTTGAGGTACTCCAACAGACAGAGGCAATGGAGAGGAGGAGTCAGCAGCAAATGAGAAAGAAAAGGATCTATTAGAGAGATAAGAGTGGATCCAGAAGAGGACAATGCCACAGAGCCCAAGGGAGCTGAGAGTCCATATGAGAAGGGGATGGTCAACAGTGTCAAAGGCTGCAGACAGGTCAGGTAAGATAAGTATAGAATAGTGGCCATTGTTTATAGCAGAAAGAAGATTGCAGGGGGTCGAGCAATGAGTTGGAGGATAGGAAATGTGTTAGGAGATCAAAAACTAGTTTTTCCAGGACTTTAGAAGCTAGCGGAAGTAGTGATATGGGGCGGTAGTTTGCAGGAGAATTGGGGTTGAGGGAAGGTTTTTTGAGGATGGGGTGACCTTTGCATGTTTGAAGGTTGATGGAAATAAACCAGTAGTAAGGGATCGGTTGAATATGTGAGTAAGAGCTGGGGTGAGGGTAGTGTACAGAGAAGGTATTAGATAGGGTCAAGGGGGCAGGTAGTGAGGTGTGAGGAAGACATTAGGGAACTCACTTCATTCTTAATGGTTGGGGGGAAGGTACTGAGAGTGTTGGAGGGGGTGACCGGGGGCGGTGATGGAAGGTTGCAGTCTTGTGGTTGGATGTTACTTCGGTGGGTAAGTGTTTTGTTGAAAAAGTAGTCTTGAGCACTAAAGTTAGATGAAGGGGGTGGTGCAGGTGGATAGAGGAGAGTGTTGAAAGTAGAGAAGAGACGTTTAGGGTTTGAGGAGTGAGAAGATATGAGAGAAGAGTAGTTTTGCTTAGCTAAGTGAATGGCAGAGGAGTTAGAATAAAGAATGAACTTATAGTTTAGGAAATCAGGTTCAGAGCGGGATTTCCTCCAGGCACAATCAGCAGCATGGGAGCATTTTTGTAGATAACGTGTTTGCTGAGAGTGCCAGGGCTTGAGCTGAAGCCGTGTGGTTTTGCATATTTGTGGAGGAGCAAGGGTGTTGAGTGCAGAGGAGAGAGTATTGTTACAGTGATTTGTAGCAAGATCAGGGCAGGATACTGTAGAAGTGTGGGGAAGGCATTTTTGAATAAGGTTAGAAAGTCTGAGACGATCAACAGTGTGCAGATTTCTACAGGTGTGGAGGCGTGGGGGAGAAATAGGTTTAGCATGTACATTGAGATTATAGGTGAGCAGATGGTGGTCTGAGATGGGAAATGGGCGACAGGTGACATCAGAAGGGGAGCAGAGGTAGGAGAATACCAGATCAAGAAAGTGTCCATCACAGTGAGTAGGGAATAGGGTGGATTGTGAGAGACTAAAGGAGTTTGTGAGTGAGAGAAGTTTAGAGGCAGCAGGGGCAGATGGGTTATCAATGGGGATGTTGAAGTCCCCTAGGATTAGAGCAGGTGTATTTGTAGAGAGAACGTGAAAAAGCCAGGCAGCAAAATTGTCAAGGAATTTGGAGGTTGGTCCAGGGAGGCAATAGATAACTGCCACCTTGAGGGAGAGGGCGGGAGAAAATGGGGATGCAGTGGACTTCAAAGGAGGAGAAGAAGAGAGATGGATGAGGATGCAGGTGCTCATAGGAGCAGGAGGGGGATAGTAAGATTCCAACACCGCCACCAGGTCTCTCACCTGGCCTAGGTGTGTGGCTAAAGTGTAGACTGCCGTGCGTTAGAGCAGCAATGGAAGCAGTGTCAGAGGAAGATAACCAGGTTTCAGTAATTGCTAGAAGATTGAAACAACTGTTCACAACCTGTTTGTTTCTAATGCTTTCAATTAGAAAAAAACAGGTCGTGAACAGTTGTAAGTTTGTTACAGACAGAGCAAGCATTCCAGAGGGCACAAGAAAAGAGAGGGGATAAGCCCTGTGGGTTAATGGAGATGAGATTTTTGGGATCGCGTGACCTTGAGTTTGTATTGTGGGAGACTGAGCGAGAGTGTAAAAGTGTGGTGATTGTTGCAGGGCCAGGGTTAGGAGAGACACAACACCAGCAGCAAGCAGTAGTAGCAGTGAGAGTGACAGAAGGTGAGAGTGAGACTTGTAGGAGCGCGTATGACTAGACACAAGAGAGTTAGATGGGGAAGTATTGCTACATGAGAGGACAGCATAGGGATGAGAGAAGGGAGGGAGAGATAAGGATAGTGTGGGGATTATTGATATTATAAGGGCATGCAGTGAATTTTAGGAATATGGCAGACCGAAAGAGCAGAAAAGAAAAAGAGAGCATTGTGCAGGTGTATAGTTATTAAGGATTACCTGTTAGTGGGGTCTGCAGTTTCCCCTCCAGTTTCTTAAGTCCAGTTCTTAACTCGGCCACTTATAATCCAGAGCCACTTTCAAGCTCAGAGCCAAGGCTTCACAGAGCCCGGTCTCAGTGAAATTAGAGTTGGAATGATTTGATTCAAGGTAGCTGTGTTACAAGTAGACTAGTTAGGAAGACTGGAGTTACACACTTGTAAATTATATGGGGGGGTAAGCAAATGGCTGGGGGATGCACACAGAAATTGAACAATGGAGCTGATAACAAATATTCAGAAAAAGTCATAAATTCAGACATTTAACTCTTTTACTGTCCAGACCCTGAACTAAAAAATAAAACCCACCCAATAAACCCTTAAAAAAGCCTAACACTAACTCCCTGATAGGATTTAAGCAGCTCTTATTCTTTTGGCTAATTCAAATTAGCCAATAGAATGAGAGCTGCTTAAATCATATTCGCTGATTTGAATTTTTCATCCAATAGGAATGCAAGGGACGTCATCTTGAATCGCGTTCCTTGCATTGAAGATTCAGTGTGCAACGGCGACTGTATGAAGAGGATGGTTCACACCGGATGTCTTTAGGATGGACCAGCTCCGCGCCTCCGGGATCAAGATAGAAGATGGCGCCTGGATGAAGATTGAAGAGGCCGCCTGGATAAAGGCTTCTCACTGCCAACCCTGGGATGAAGATCTTTCAAGCGGGACTTCAAAAATTGTAAGTGGATCATAAGGGGGTTAGTGTTTGGCTTTTTTCTTTATCTCTTTTTTTTTCTTTTTTTTTAAAAAGGGAAAGAGTGGGGGATGGAGGTAGGGGATACTTGATAGGGATAAAAGGGCAGATGCGCTGTTAAACATAAATATAATTATTGTGGGTATTTCAAAGCCCACGTCCCTCCCAGATCAACAACATCATTTCATGTGTGCATAATTTACCAGTTCTTAAGTAGTGGTACCTCTCTAATCTCAATAACTCGCTTACTTTAGCTTTCCATTCTGACACGCGGGGGGTGTTTTGTTTTTTCCAGTATAAAGGTATTAAACCCTTTGCACCATTTAGCATTAGCAGGAAAAGCAAGTATTTACCTTCTCCTATGATTTTAGGCAGCTTATAATATATTAAATAGCTAGGGTTAGGAGGGATAATAACCCCAAGGACTTTGCTCCTTTCCCCCAATATCGCATCCCAGTAGGATCGTATGTGTGGGCATGACCACCAGATATATATGAGGGTACCCTCCTCTCCGCATCCTCTCCAACATCCCCCATTTGTCTGCGAGTAGATTTTTTTTAGCCTTTGGGGAGTTAAATACCATCTGCTCAATAGCTTATAATGCGACTCCTGTATTCTAGCTGAGACCGACGCCTTTCTCGCTTTCTCAAATATCTTGAGCCACTCCTTATGATCTATATCCTGCCTCAAGCCCTCCTGCCAAGCTTGTGTGTAAGTTGGGAGTGGAAGCTTTCCCCCCATAACTAACAGTTTATAGAGTTGTGAAATCAGGTGTGATGGGTGGTGTGACATAGTGCAGAGGGTCTCAAAGGTTGTTCTACGTCTAGTCAAGTTAGCCCTATCCCTATGTGTATGAAAGTAGTGCCTAACCTGTGCCTCTCTAAACCAAGACGAGAAAAGAACACTATCCCATTCAATTAGTTCCGACTGGGTTTTCAATTTGTCCTGCTGTAGGACATTAAGCATTGCTTGCTGCGTCCATAAGGCTATAGCCTTTATTTGTGAAGTATGGTCCCGTCTCAATTCCCACATCAGGGTTCTCCTTTATGAGAGTGATTGGAGAATTAGAGGTAGATAGGCTGGGGTCTTTGGTAATTAGTCTATCCCACCCTGAGAACACTTCCTCAAGTGGTGGGTATTGTTTAAGTGCTGTTGGCCTGTTACCAGCAGATATCCACACCAAGGCGCCCACATTACCCCTCCTTAAGATTGCGCTATCAACCTGGACCCATGCTTTATGGGACAAATTATGACATCACTCCACTATTCTTTGGAGAAATATTGCCCTTTGATAAATTCGCATATCAGGGACTCCTATTCCTCCCAAATCTCTGGGCATATATATAGTTTTTTTCCTTATCCTGGGTTTGCGTCCATTCCATATATACGTCTCTATATCTGATTGCATTTGATGTAGGTAGTTTGAGGCTGATGCCAAAGGGATAGTCTGTAGTATATAAAGTACCCTGGGTAAAACGTTAATTTTAACCACCCCGACTCTACCTAACCACAAAATAGTTTTGTTCTTCCAATTAGCCAGGTCTCTTAGGACCTCATCTCTAATGCGCTTATAATTTATCTCCGTTAGTTCTCTTAAGTCCGAAGTGATGGATATTCCTAGATATTTTAATGCATGCGATTTCACTTTAATCGGGCAATCCAGGCTAAGAGCCCTAAATTCCCTGTGTGGGACTGTGATATTTAAAATCTCAGATTTTGAGGGGTTGAGCAAGAAATTCGACACTCTGCCAAACTGTGCAAACTCCTCCAAGGCAGCCTTAAGAGATTGAATTGGGTCAGAAATCGTCAGGAGGACATCGTCCACGTACATCGCGAGCTTGTGCTCCGCGCCTCCAATAGTCAACCCCTTTTTGACGGAATTCGCACAAATTTTGCTCGCCAGAACTTCTATTGTGAGGGCAAACAAGAGGGGCGAGAGAGGGCAACCCTGCCTGGTCCCATTTTTAATTAAAAAAGCATTAGATAAAGTACCATTCACCCTTACTTTCACATTTGGTGCAGAATACAATGCCATAGCTCTATTGATGAATTTGGACCCGAAACCGAATTTACTCAATATGTGTTGCATAAATGACCAATCAATCCGGTCAAATGCTTTTTCAACATCGGTTGAGATCAGTTCAAGTGGAATCTTGTTGTTATGGGCTTATGAAATTAATTGTAGGACTTTTAGGGTATTATCCCTTGCTTCGCGTCTTGGGATAAATCCCACCTGATCTGTAGAAATCAATTGTGGGAGGAATCTGTTAAGGTGATTGGCAATAACCCTAGCAAGATTTTTGACATTGGAGTTTAACAGAGATATGGGACGATAATTCTCTGGCCTATCCTCAGCTTTACCCGGTTTTGGGATCACAGTAATGTGCGCCTCCAACATAGTACTAGGTAGACAAGGGTCATCTGATAATGCATGAAATATTTTTAACATCTCTGGGGCCAGTATATCAATGAACAATTTATAATACTTAGCTCCATAGCCATCCGGCCCTGGACTCTTGCCTGCTGAAAGGTCTTTTATGGCCTGCTTAATTTCACCCAACGTGATTGGAGACTCTAGGGCTTCAGCATCTTGAGCATTTAATCTGGGCAGATCCACAGCCGAAAGATACTTTGGATCTCCTGCGCTTTACCTGATGAAGGGGGAACCACCCCAACTTCACAGTTGTCTGACTGGATGTTATACAGGGACTCATAATAGGAACTGAAAATTTCTGCTATTGAGTTCCCATCCTCCTTAACCCTGCCCTCGCGATTCGCCATTTGGTGAATGTAGTACTTTGTTCTTTTGTGCGCAATTGCCCTGGCCCAGAGCCTCCCTGCTTTATCTCCCTGTTCGAAAAATCGTTTCAAAAACAATGCCTTCTTTTGATAATCTACCTGAAGGAACCCAAGCAGCTCTGTCCTTGCCTGAGCCAAATCCTTACGGAGCGCCTTGTCTATCGGACGCAGCTTATGCTCCCGTTCAGAAACCTCAACCATAAACAACAGAGCCTTGTATTGATCCTTCCATTGTCTTACCAGCTTAGCTTTTTGCTTTATTAAGATACCCCTAATTGTACATTTATGGGCCTCCCAGATCAATGTGTTATGAGTCCCAGTGTCTGCATGAATGTGAAAATATTCCACTAGTGCTTTTTCTTGGTCTAACTTGAAGACCTGATCATATAATAATGTATCGTCTAGTTTCCAAATATGGGGAGTTACAGGCGTATTGGGCCAGATAATAGAGCAACTGATCGGTGTGTGGTCCGACCAGGTGATAGTGTGTATGCTGCTACTCGTGGTTATAGTGAGACCTGCTGTGTCTGTGAATAAGTAATCTATTCTAGAATGCTTTCTGTGTGGGTGAGAGTAGAATGTAAAATTCTGTGTGGTAGGATGATGCGTGTGCCAAATATCATGTAGAGCTAACTCTCTCACAGAGGAGACTAAGCGATTAAGGTTTTTATGGGGGACGCTAGAGAGTCCGTTCGAAGTGTCCAAAGCTGGATTCAATGAAGCCTCCCAAAAACAGTATACCGTACTGCACTTCTAAAATTTTATGTGTTATATTCTGAAAAAAGAGGTGTTAAGATTGGTTGGGACAATATATATTAGCAAATGTGATGGGTCTGCCATATAGGGAGCCCGTGAAGATTATATATCTACCCTCAGGGTCTTGGTGTGTTTGAAGGAGCCGAAAAGGTGTTCTCGCATTGAAAAGAATACCCACCCCATTTTTTTTCCTGGGACCTGACGCAAAATAAGCTTTAGGATAGTGATGATTGTACCAGCGAGGTTCATGTGCAGCAGGAGAGAACGGGAGAGGGGAAAAAGATAGAGAGGGGGAAGAAAAAGAGGGAGAAAACAGGAATAGAGAAAATTGAACTGAAAGAAGAGTAAGTACAGATAGTCACCTTGATTCTCAAGGCAAGATAAAAAAGCAGTGCAAAATCAGTGCAACAAATTAGGTAGTATTATTCAAACTTTTATCGTTGCAAACACAAGTAAACTATATTTTTGCATATAATGCAGTCAAGATAAACAAAATTACTATTCAGGGAAAGTGTTCCCTGTGTTCTTACAAAATATATAAACTTTTAAATATTATGAATTAAACAAATACATTCTGAAGGTTGATTACTTTTCAAATCCCCTACGTGTATTAATCCTTTCCGGAGCTTATATTGTAACAGCCTATACTATTAATGTGACATATTAATTTTTTTGCAATATAGTAGGGAAACAGGGGGTCAAGTCTAGGGGGCCGTCCTTAACTTAGATAGTTTGCCATTATTATTTATTTTATTCCCCCCCGCTTTTCATTTCTTTTTTATTGGCCATCAATCATACCAGCATAAATGCAGAGAGCATCCCATACTGGAGTGTACCTCAATCACCCCCCTTACCTTTTATATGCACTCTTTTTCATCACATGCCCCTAAGACATAAAAATATCATAACAGACAACTATGCATAATCAGGAATCAGAACTTATCTGAACTTATCTTTGGTGCCAGTTTAGACTTTTGTAGTCCAAATGATCACCCCATTGAGTCCCATTGGTACCCTCTCACCGAGACATCTGTGTTCAGCCAGGAAGTTTTTGGATATCCTCGGGTTCTTCATCAGCCTGGCCCGCCAGGGATCCTGACATCTTTGGAGGTGGCCTGATATGAAGGCCAAGAGCTTGATTGAATGAAGGCAAGTCCTCCATAGTCCTGAATACATGTGTTACATTGTTCCTAGTGACAATTAGGCTTGTGGGAAAGCCCCATCTATATGGGATCTTTTTGTCCTTCAGTGTAGCTGTAATTAATCTTAAGTCCCTTCTTTTCTGTAGAGTAGCCGGGCACAAGTCAGAATATACCTGTATTTCTATACCTCTGAATTCTATAAGCTGTTTAGCTCTGGCCATTCGCAAAATGTCCTCTTTGTCTTTAAAGGATAGTAATTTTAGTATTATGTCTCTGGGAGGGGCCCTATTTGGTGGTTTAGGACGCAGAGCCCTATGCGCTCTTTCTATTGGAATCTCAGGACCTGAATCTGTATTTTTAAGGTATTTGACAAAATCTTGTATATAAGCCTTAATTGCAGGAGGCTCAACCATCTCTGGGACCCCTCTCAGTCTAAGGTTGTTTCTTCTGCTTCGATTTTCTAGATCTTCAATTTGCTCCATTAATGTGTGTACCATGCTCTCTTGAGCTTGTATAAAGCTAGCTTGAAGTTGGAGATCTGAATTAAGTGCTTCGTGTTTCTCTTCAATTTGGATGACTCTATGGTCAACTGCTGCTATGTCCCTTTTCAATTCACTAAACATAGACTTGAAATCCTTCATGGCGTCCTTTATGTCATCTTTAGAGAAAAGATGTCTGATGTCCTCTTTTGTCACATAATTCTGATGCCCAAGTATTGGCTCAGAACAATGAACCTGCGCCGCTGCCGCCACTGTATTTGACTCAGGTCTTACAGCTGGAGCCACTGGGTCTGCAGCAATCAGATAGTTTTCCATCATAGAGGATTGAGTGCTTTTTGCAGGCCTGGTGTTTCTTTTACTTGTCATCACTGAGATCCAGGTTGCAGATCCAGCTGCTGTTGTCTGTAAACTATTATTGTGCTCTGTTATGTTATAAGGGCTGCAAAATCTCTGACCGGACTGCAAAGTGCAGAATCCCAGGGAGAGTGCAAATTAAGACTTAGTCCCAGTAGTTGTCACTCAGGAAGTATAATTTATTCTGATAGTCTTTATGAAGGTAAAAGTAAGTGGCGATAAAGTTATAGTCCCAGTTTAAAATCACCACACTACTGCCAAATCCTGCCTGTGGCCTTAGAGACCCCTAAGCACAAAACTGTGACCACTATTCCAACTTTGAGGTGATTCTGGGTACAGTGATGGTCTAGCTACCCTCTGTGGATTAAGCAGCAATTAAACCGCCAACTTATTTCAAGTTCCTGGCCAGAGTGGCCTAGCTCTGTATATTGCGTGTATTTAATCTGTTAAGGGTCTGGTACTCAATATCTCTGCAGAGTTATCTTCACATTCAGCCCATAAGCCAGATACTAATGACCCCTTCAAGAATGCCAGGCGTGACCGATAGCCACTGCTCATATGTAACTCGGTCCGTATATGGGCTAGTCCCATTACTTAAGCTTTATGCGGCGTCTCTGGGGCTTTCTACAGTGTTGTGCCCTATATCTCAATGCCGCGCCACAGGGTAATTGCCCACGGACCTACAAAGGGGTAAGTACTCACAGAGTCAAGAATGATCATGGGATTCAGCGTTTCTTCTGCGTGCACTGGACCGGAACTGATCACTGATCTCCGCAACGTCCCTCTGTTCAGCAAGTCCTCCTTTTTGTCGGGTGTTTGTCAAAGGAGCACCGCCCGAATCCGTAAGTGCACTATCTTGATGTAGGCAGGCGATCCTCTGCTCCAAAGCCCCCTAGTCCTCAGGGTATTTTCACCAGGCCGCAACTACCCAGGTAGTGTATTACAGAGTGATTCTTGCGCTCCAGCATGCCAAAACAGTCTCTCTGTCAGGAGAACTGATCAAGTATACTAGCCGTTGCCAATTGTAGGGGAAAAAATAAGATTGAATGTATTTATTTTAATGTAAGAACATCAGGGACTACGAAGCTTTCTTAGCAAGCAGCCATTTCCAATCGTGGCTCGGCTCCGCCCCCAAGTGTTTGGCTTTTTTAAGGGTTTATTGGGTGGGTTTTATTTTTTAGTTTAGGGTCTGGGCAGTAAAAGAGCTAAAAGCCCTTTTAAGGGCAATGCCCATACAAATGCCTTTTTTCAGGTCAATGGGTATCTTACGGCTAGATTTAGAGTTCTGCGTTAGCCATCAAAAGCAGCGTTAAGGGGTCCTAACACTGGTTTTGGCCGGTCGCTGGTATTTAGAGTCAGGCAGGAAAGGGTCTAAAGCTCACTTTCAAGCCGCGACTTTTCCATACCGCAGATCCCCTTACATCAATTGCGTATCCTATCTTTTCAATGGGATCTTCCTAACGCTGGTATTTAGACTCTTGGCTGAACTGAGCGGTAGAGCCTCTACCGACAAGACTCCAGCCAGTAGTTAAGATCTTTATGGGCTAACGCCGGTTTATAAAGCTCTTGACTACTGTGCTATAAAGTACACTAACACCCATAAACTACCTATGTTTCCCTAAACCGAGACCCCCCACATCGCCGCAACTATAATAAATATTTTAACCCCTAATCTGCCGACCACACACCGCCGCCACCTACATTATCCCTTTGAACCCCTAATCTGCTGCCCCTAACATCGCCGACACCTACATAATATTTATTAACCCCAAATCTGTCCCCCCAACGTCGCCGCTACCTAACTACACTAATTAACCCCTAATCTGCCGACTGGACCTTACCGCCACTATAATAAATGTATTAACCCCTAAACCGCCGCACTCCCACCTCGCAAACACTAAAATAAATTGTATTAACCCCTAATCTGCCCTCCCTAACATTGCTGCCACCTAACTTCAAGTATTAACCCCTAATCTGCCGACCGGACCTCGCCACTACTCTAATAAATGTATTAACCCCTAAAGATAAGTCTAACCCTAACCTAACACCCCCCTAAATTAAATATAATTTTAATCTAACAAAATAAATTAAATATTATTAACTAAAGTCTTCCTATTTAAAGCTAAATACTTACCTGTAAAATAAACCCTAATATAGCTACAATATAAAGAATAATTATATTGTAGCTATTTTAGGATTTATATTTATTTTACAGGCAACTTTGTATTTATTTTAACTAGGTACAATAGCTATTAAATAGTTATTTACTATTTAATAGCTACCTAGTTAAAATAATTACAAAATTACCTGTAAAATAAATCCTAACCTAAGTTACAATTAAACCTTATACTACACTATCAATAAATAAATTAAATCAATTAACTACAAGTACCTACAATTACCTACAATTAAATAAACTAAACTAAATTACAAAAAAACAAACACTAAATTATAAAAAATAAAAAAAGATTACAAGAATTTTAAGCTAATTACACCTACTCTAAGCCCCCTAATAAAATAACAAAGCCCCTCAAAATAAAAAAATGTCCCTACCCTAATCTAAATTAAAAAAGTTTACAGCTCTATTACCAGCCCGTAAAAGGGCTTTTTGCGGGGCATGCCCCAAAGAAATCAGCTCTTTTGCCTGTAAAAAAAAACACAATACCACCCCCCAACATTACAACCCACCACCCACATACCCCTACTCTAACCCAAACCCCCCTTAAATAAACCTAACACTACCCCCCTGAAGATCTTCCTACCTTGAGTCGTGTTCACCCAGCCGGGCACCGATGGACCAAAAGAGGACATCCGGAGCAGCAGAAGTCTTCATCCTATCTGGGCAGAAGAGGACATCTGGACCGGTAGACATCTTCATCCAAGCGGCATCTTCTATCTTCATCCATCCATTTAATAGCTATTGTACCTAGTTAAAATAAATACAAAGTTGCCTGTAAAATAAATATAAATCCTAAAATAGCTACAATATAATTATTTGTTATATTGTAGCTATATTAGGGTTTATTTTACAGGTAAGCATTTAGCTTTAAATAGGAAGACTTTAGTTAATAATATTTAATTTATTTTGTTAGATTAAAATTATATTTAATTTAGGGGGGTGTTAGGGTTAGGGTTAGACTTATCTTTAGGGGTTAATATATTTATTAGAGTAGTGGCGAGGTCCGGTCGGCAGATTAGGGGTTTATAAGTGTAGGTAAGGTAGCGGCGACGTTGGGGGGGGGGGGCAGATTAGGGGTTAATAAATATAATATAGGGATCAGCGATGTTAGGGGCCGCAGATTAGGGGTACATAGTGATAATGTAGGTTGCGGCGGTGTACGGAGTGGCAGATTAGGGGTTAATAATATAATGCAGGTGTCAGCGATAGTGGGGGCGGCAGATTAGGGGTTAATAAGTATAAGGTTAGGGGTGTTTAGACTCAGGGTTCATGTTAGGGTGTTAGGTGCAGACTTAGAAAGTGTTTCCCCATAGGAAACAATGGGGCTGCGTTGGGAGCTGAACGCTGCTTTTTTGCAGGTGTTAGGTTTTTTTTCATCCCAAACTGCCCCATTGATTCCTATGGGGGAATCTTGCATGAGCAAGTTTTGCTGGTATTGAGGGTTGAAGTGGCAGTACATTCGGCTCAACGCTCCCCTTTTGGAGCCTAACGCAGCCCTTCAGACAACTCTCAATACCAGCATTGTCTTAAGGGTGTGTTGGGAATAAAAGCGGTGTTAGCTACGCTGGTCTTTGCCAACAAAACTCTAAATCTAGCCGTTAGTTTTTTTAGAATTAGGTTTTTTATTTTGGGGGGTTGGTTGGGTGATGGGTTTTACTGTTGGGGGATCTTTTTTTTTTACAGGTAAAAGAGCTGATATCTTTGGGGAAATGCCCCACAAAAGACCCTTTTAAGGGCCATTGGTAGTTTATTGTAGGCTAGGTTTTTTTATTTTTGGTGGGCTTTTTTTTATTTTGATAGGGCTATTAGATTAGGTGTAATTATTTTTTTATTTTGGATAACATCGTTTTTTTATTGTTTGTAATTTAGTGTTTGTTATTTTTTGCAACAGTATTTTTTTGTATTTAGATACTTTGTAATTTAGTAGTAGTGTTGGGACTTTTTAATGTGTAGTTTAGTTTAATTTAATTGGTAGTTAGTTAATTGTTAGTTTAAACTTAGTTTTTTTAATTTGACAGGTAAATTTTAATTTAATTTAAGATAGGGATATTGTAATTTTAATATAAAGTTAGGGTTTTGGTTAGGTTTTGGGGTTACTAGTTTAAATTAGTTTATTGCAATGTGGGGGGGTTGTTTAGGGGTTAATTGTTTAATATATATATTTTTATCGTGGGGGGATTTCATTTTAGGGGTTAATAGGTTTATTATAGTTGCGGCGGTGTAGGGCTCAATAACTTTAGTTTAGTGGGGGCGATGGGGGCGGATGGCAGATTAGGGGGTTAATATTATTTAAATAGTGTTTGCGATGCGGGAGGGTGGTTGTTTAGGGGTTAATAAGTTTATTATATTGGTGACAATGTCGGGAGCGGCGGAATAGGGGTTAATACATTTTTTGTGGCTGCGATGTCTGGAGCAGCAGATTAGAGCTTTAAATCTATAAAATAGTGTTTGCGATGTGGGAGGACCTTGGTTTAGGAATTAATATGTAGTTTATGGGTGTTAGGGTACTTTTTAACACTTTAGTCATGAGTTTTATGTTACAGCTTTGTAGCGTAAAACTCATAACTACTAACTTTAGATGACGGTACAGATCTTGTCATTTTAGGCTGTAACGCTCGCTTTTTAGCCTCACTGCAAAACTCATAATACCGACGCAATAGGAATCCCATAAAAAAAAAACATCATTTTTACGAGTGCAGTACTGATGTTGCGGTACAGGCTAAAAGGCTTGCGGTACACCTATACCGACAAGACTTGTAATGGCTGCGTTAGGGAAAATGATGCATTATGGGCCACAACGTTGCTATTTGACTCAGAACGCAAAACTCGTAATCTAGTTGTTTGGAATTAACAGGTTCATTATAAGAAAGTATGGCTAATCAAAGTTTTGTGTTTCAATCATTTAATTTTGATGAAGACACTATTGAAAAAGAAGCTAATGAGAACTTTGACACTCTCGGCTAGATTATGAGTTGTTCATTAGGGTTAAAAAGCAGCGTTAAGAGGTCCTAACGCTGCTTTTTAATGCCCGCTGGTATTATGAGTCTTGCAGGTAAAAGTGTACCGCTAACTTTTTTGGCCAGACTCGGAAATACCGTAAATCCACTTACGTCAATTGCGTATACTATATTTTCAATGGGACTTGTATAGCGCCGGAATTACGAGTCTAACCAAAAGTGAGTGGTAGACCCTCTCCTGTCAAGACTGGTACCGCATTTAAAAGTCGTAGTAAAGAGTTTTATACTACAATGCCGTAGCATAAAACTCATTGACCCAAAGTAATCAGCTCTTTTACCTGCAAAAAAAAAATACAATACCCCCCCAACATTAAAACCCACCACCCACACACCCAACCCTACTCTAAAACCCACCCAATCCCCCCTTAAAAAAACCAAACACTAACCCCTTGAAGATCACCCTACCTTTAGAAGTCTTAACCCAACCTGGACGAAGTCCTCCACAAATCCAGCAGAAGCGGTCTTTCAGATGGGCAGAAGAGGTACTCCAGATGGGCAGAAGTCTTCATCCAAATGGCATCATCTATCTTCATCCATTCGGCGCAGATCGGCTCCATCTTCAAGACATCCGACTCGGAGCATCCTCTTCAAACGGCTGCCGACTGAAGAATGAAGGTTCCATTAAATGACATCATCCAAGATGGCATCCCTTCAATTCTGATTGGCTGATAAAATTCTATCAGTCAATCGGAATTAAGGTAGAAAAAATCCTATTGGTTGATTCAATCAGCCAATAGAATTGAGCTCGCATTCTATTTGCTGATCCAATCAGCCAATAGAATGCCAGCTCAACACTATTGCCTGATTGGATCGGCCAATAGGATTGAACTTCAATCCTATTGGCTGATTGCATCAGCCAATAGGATTTTTTCTACCTTAATTCCGATTGGCTGATAGAATTCTATCAGCCAATCGGAAATTAAAGGGACGCCATCTTGGATGACATAATTTTAAGGAACCTTCATTCTTCAGTCGGCCGTTGTTTGAAGAGGATGCTCCGCGTGGGATGGATGAAGATAGAAGATGCTGCCTGAATTAAGACTTCTGCCCATCTGGAGGACCTCTTCTGTCCGTCTGGAGGACCACTTCTGGTGGCTTTGTGTAGGACTTCGGCCCGGTTGGGTGAAGACTTCTCAAGATAGGGTGATCTTCAAGGGGTTACTGTTAGGTTTTTTTAAGGGGGGATTGGGTGGGTTTTAGAGTAGGGTTGGTTGTGTGGGTGGTGGGTTTTAATGTTGGGGGGTATTTGTATTTTTTTTTTACAGGTGCAAGAGCTGATTACTTTGGGGTAATGCCCAGCAAAAGGCCCTTTTAAGGGCTATTTGTAATTTAGTGTAGGGTAGGGCTTTTTATTTTGGGGGGGCTTTTTTATTTTGTTAGGGGGATTAGAGTAGGTGTAATTAGTTAAAAATTCTTGTAATTATTTTATTATTTTCTGTAATTTAGTGTTTTTTTTCGTACTTTAGATAATTTATTTAAATTGTAATTAATTGTATTTAGTTTAGGTCATTAATTTAATTATAGTGTAGTGTTAGGTATAATTGTAACATAAGTTAGGTTTTATTTTACAGGTAAATTTGTCTTTATTTTAACTAGGTAGTTATTAAATAGTTAATAACTATTCAATAACTATTGTACCTAGTTAAAATAAATACAAAGTTGCCTGTAAAATAAAAATAAACCCTAAGATGGATACAATGTAACTATTAGTTATATTGTAGCTAGCTTATGGTTTATTGTATAGGTAAGTATTTAGTTTTAAATAGGAATAATTTAGTTAATGATAGTAATTTTGTTTAGATTTATTAAAATTATATTTCAGTTAGGGGGGGTTAGGTTTAGGGTTAGACTTAGGTTTAGGGGTTAATACATTTAATATAGTGGTGGCGACGTTGGAGGCGGCAGATTAGGGGTTAATAAATTTAGTTAGGTTGCGGCGACATCAATATAATGTAGGGTTCGACGATTTTGGGGGCAGCAGATTAGGGGTTCATAAGTATAATGTAGGTGGCGGCGGTGTCCGGGGCAGCAGATTAGGGGTTAATAATATAATGCAGGTGTCGGTGATGTCAGGGACGGCAGATTAGGGGTTAAAAAGTGTAAGATTAGGGGTGTTTAGACTCGGGGTTCGTGTTAGGTGTAGACATTAAAAGTATTTTCCCATAGGAATCAATGGGGCTGCATTAGGAGCTGAAAGCTGTTTTTTTGCAGGTGTTAGGTTTTTTTTCAGCCAGCTCTCCCCTATTGATTCCTATGGGGAAATTGTGCATGAGCACGTTTTACCAGCTCACCGCTACCGTAAGCAGCACTGGTATTGAGGTGAGATGTGGAGTTAAATTTTGCTCTACGCTCACTTTTTTTGCGGCTAATGCCAGGTTTGTAAAAACCCGTAATACCAGCGTTGTCTGCAAATGAGCAGTGAGGGAAAACTGCTTGTTAGCACCGTTGTTAACACAAAACTCGTAATCTAGGTTTTTTAAAATGGAGAAACTGTTGAAGTCTGACTCTTGCTTAGAACTGGACATTAAAACATTTATGATTTATTTTACCTTTTTACATATTCCAAGAGGCTTGTGAATTAAGAAATGTCCATTTTTTTGAGGTTACAGACAAAATATTGATTGCAAAGTGGAATGAAATACTAACACATTGTTCACTGGCCCTAATGGATTTATTAATTGAATTTAAAAACCAGCAAAGATTGGCACTGAATAAAGAGATAAAAACAGTACAGGAATTTATAAGTCCTTTTTACGGCCAGTGATGAATTTAAAAAATATTAGATATGTGCGATTTGTTTCGTTCTGAATTGAAATTTGGAGGAATTCGCAAAATTCGGAGATTCAAATCAATTCTAATGTCTGAATTACCCTTGCAACGAAACTAAACTAATCTGAATGCATTTATAACGAATAAATCTGAATAAGTTTGGATGTTTTCGAATGCATTCAAATGGCCATTCAAATGTATGAATCGATTAGAAACTAATACATCCTAATGCATTCGAATCTGAAACGAATACTTTCGAATGTATCCGAATTCGAATCGATCCGTCCCTAAATTTAAAAAAAAGTATGAATCGGTCCTAAACTAACCGAAACAAATTTTTCCTATGTGCATATGTCTAGCAAATATGATGACAAACTTAAAAATAACATTTCAGAATTAAAAGAAAATATGTGGCAATTTAAAAAAAGTAAAATTGCAAGAGACAAAGAAGATTATGATAGTGTTAAGGTTTATAAGTGGTCTCACACTGGTGGTAAAAGAAAGTTTAGGAGGGATCAAGGTAATCAATATGTTAAGTAAAATTTAAGCCGTGGTGGGACTCCCCTAGTCCTGGGCACCATAACTATGGATCTCTGTTCCCAGAGGAACTTCTGGTTTGCGGCACTAGGCACACAGCATGAAGACCACTGTAGGATAAAAAGGAGACAGTGGGTTTCAGACGTGGAGCGCATATCAGAAGACTGCATTTGCATTATGACTCTAGGAAATCTCCCTAAGGGTGATGGGAGACGTGGAATCCATGCCCAATGTGCTTAAAGGGATATGGCTGCACCTCACTAACAAGGTTTGGCATGTTCCTTGTACAGAGGAGGATTTCCTGGTATTTCTAAGCTGGGATCAGAATGAAATACTTTGGAAAATTTCTCCTCTGTGAAAAGCACAATTGGGATTAAAGAGGCTGCTCCTATGTGGTAACTCACCATAGAACAAGCTACTGAGCTGTTCTTCATTCCTGATATTGTGCTTCTCTTTCTGTATGCATTTGTATTATGACCCTGGGGAAGTCTCCCTATGGGTGATGGGGGAAACCAGATGTGGACTCCATGTCTAATGTGCTTAGAGGGATTTACCTCACTGGCAAGGCCCACAGAAGGCTGAAACAATCATCGGGGGTTGGCATGTTCCTTGTACAGAGCAGGATTGGCTGGTATTTCGTGGGCTGAACTGACCTTACTAGGCAAGATCAGACTGATATACTTCAGGGAAGTTCTCCCATGTGAAAAGCTCAATTGGGCTAGAAGAGGGTGCTCCTATGTGGTAACTCGCCATAGAACAAGCCACTGAGCTGTTTCCTTTCGTGGTAGAGCGCTTCTCTTTCTGTATGCATATGGGTATAACTCCAAAAGGGGACCTGCACTCACACCTCAATAGTCATCAGCTAGGGTGTCAGGAAATTAAAATCATAATTTATACGCTGAAGAATCCGCACTCACTGGACTTTCAATGGTGATACGATTTATTATAAGTGATGTTTTGGAGCAAGCATGCCCATTCCTCAGACCCCTAGTTGCTCTGATGAAGGGGCATGTTTTCTCTGAAACATCACTTTTAATAAATTGTATCGTTATTGAAAGTCCAGTGAGTGTAGATTCTTCATCATATATATGAACACTTTTGGTGAGACTGTCCTGAAGTTTTCTAATGTAACCTTCTGGTGTATTATAAAAGGCTTATTTCAGGACTTTCCAGAGTTTTTCTTTAGATTTAGGGTGTCTTTTAATTCTTTCTCTCTCCAGGTGATCCCATACTGCCTCTAGAACATTCAGGTCTGGACTCTGTTGAGGCCATCCATGACTGTCAGTGTTTTATCAGCTGTTTTTGTCTACAAATAAGATTTCACTGCATTAGCAGTGTGCTTGAGATTGTTATCATGTTGAAATATAAAACCATTCCCAATCAGGCGCAACCCAGAAGGAATGGCATGATGAATTAAAACCTGTTTTTTTTTTTCAGTATTCATAATCCTATCAATTCAGACAATATTGCAAACACCACCAAACCAGGACAGACCATCCACCATGTTTCACTGCCCTCATTCTTCCATCTCTCTCCAACACTTCTTCTCACATATTGTCGATGATTGGACCCAAAAATTTCAAACTTAGATTTGTCACTCCATAATATTCTTTTTCTCTGATCTTCAATCCAATCTTTGTGAATTTTAGCATATTTTAGCCTTTTCACCCTGTTTCCCTTCTGAAAAAAGTGGTTTCTTGGCTGCTACCCTTCCACAAAGACTATTCAACTTGGCATCTGATGAAGCTCCTAGATGCTGAGCCAGGTCCTTGCTGGACTTCTTCCGGTCTCTAAAAGAAGAAACGCTGAAAAACTTCTCATCATTTTGAAGATTTCTTTGCCTTTCAGTCCTTTATTTGTCCTTGACCTCTCCTGATTCTTCAAATTTCTTTATAACAGCTTGAATACCACATCTTGAGTATCAAATTTGTTTGCTGATTTCCCTTTGAGAGTGGCCTTGCTAATGCAAAAGTATGATTTTATGTCTGTCAAATTCTGTGATCTTTTGCATTTTGAATGAAATGATGTGATTGAAAGTTGGTCTAATTAGCAAGCTTCTGATGAATTAAACTCATACCCCATGTGTATGTAATGCTCAAGCATGTCTTGTGCAAACCTGGTGTAATAGACCTTTTTCATAGCAGTCATTTTGAAGTGAAATAGTAGGACAAATACAGGTGTAAGCAATGACATTAATTAGGGTTCCATCCCATTTAGGTTTATGAGAGTCAGGTTTTTGCTATTACTCAACTGTAAGGGGAGGTCACACTAATTATTTGCCACTTTAGCCTATAAAAGCATTTTTTTCTGTTTTTTTAATACTGCATACAAATATTCTGTATTTTCTGTATTTTAAAGAGACAGAGAAATAATTATATATAGTCATTATACTATTGCTAAAACAACAAATCGAATGGTGGCCTAAGACTTTTGCACAGTACTTTGTGTGTGTGTGTATATTAAAGCACCATTTGTATAAATCCAGTGAGTGATTGCTTTCTTGGGGACTGTCCACTGCTTTGGAGTTACACTTGATTCCAACCTGTCCTTCAATCCCCATATGAAACCGCTCTCTTCATCCTGAAGCAACCACATTTGCATTACTTTCAAAATCTGCCCGTTTCTGAGTGCTGATACAACAAAGCAAATAATCCACTCCCTTTTAATTTCTGGACTTGACTACTGCAATAATCTACTCACTGTCCTTCCTCTCTCCTGCCTCTCCCTCCTTCAATCTATCCTACATGCTTCTGCCAGGCTAATCCATGTTTTCTGTCACTCTGTATTGCTCCCCATTCACAGCAGAATTAAATTCACACCCTAATCTACAAAGCTCTTACAAACGCCGCTCTCCACTACCTATACTCACTAATCAACAAATATACTCAAGCCCAACCACTAAGATCCAACAATGACCTGCTCCTCGCATCTTCGATTATCACCTCTTACCATGCTAGACTGCAGGACTTCTCTCGTGCAGCACCTACCCTCTGGAATGCTTACCCTCACGCTGTCAGACTTTCCCCTAATCTGCCTTCTTTTAAATGCTCCCTTAAGACATCCAATGGCCCTCAACTTCTCCTGTGTGTGTTTGTCAAATATTATCTTGTCTGTCAAGTTTTGTATTATTGAATAGTTAAACAAATTGTACTCATGGAAAGTTCTATATATATATCCTGCATGTAAATAGCACTGTCAGAATGTGTTATGCATTTAAAAGGTTGTTAGCTACTCATTTTTCACCCCTGTTTAGAGTTGTTTCAAACAAAATAAATGTATGTTTAGAAAATACAAATGTTTTGTTTAAATAAATACTGTTAGCTAGGAAAACGTCACCGTATGAAATGCAAAAAAAAAGACCATTCTGTGTCATTTTCTAGTGAGTACATCATAAAAAGCAGCTTGAGAGTCATAATTTCCTATCTATTATTATTATTAGCATCATTTATTTATAGCGCGTCAACAGATTCAAACACACATTTTATTATCGCACATTATGGGCTAGATTTAATCAGTATTGGAGGCTGCTTTCTACCCATGAAGTTTCCAGCTCGGCGCAAAGTTAAGTTAGGAAGCAGGGGTTATAAGACAGCTGCTCCTTAACTCGTCCGCCACCTGCAATCATCCTGATCAGATACGATCGGGATGATTGGCACCCCCTTCTAGCAGCCGACTGGCCATGAATGTGCAGGGGGAGGTATTGCACAACCATTTCAAAAGAAATGCCTGTGCAATGTTAAAGGGACAGTCTACACCAGAATTTTTCTTTTAAAAGATAGATAATCCCTTTATTACCCATTCCCTAGTTTTGCATAACTAACAGAGTTATATTAATACACTTTTTACCTCTGTGATTATCTTGTATCTAAGCCTCTGTATACTGCCCCCTTATTTCAGTTCTTTTCACAAACTTGCATTTTAGCCAATCAGTGCTGGCTCCTAGGTAACTCCACGTGTGTGAGCACAGTGTTATCTATATGACACACATGAACTAACACCCTCTAGTGCTGAAAAACTGTCAAAATGCATTCAGAAAAGAGAAGGCCTTCAAGTTCTAAGAAATTAGGTTTAGCTTTCAACTAAGAATACCAAGAGAACAAAGCTAAATTGGTGATACAAGTAAATTGGAAAAATGTTTAAAATTACATGCCCTATCTGAATCAGGAAAGTTTATTTTGGACTAATCATGTCCGCCCAGCATTAGTTAAATATACCTCTATGTATCAATTTACTTTCCCAAAACATCTAAATATAGGATTTTATAGCTTTATTGTTCAATAAAAAATAATGAATAAAAATCAGAAGCTAGCATTTATTATTTTTGTCCACACGCAATGAGGCCTATTTATCAAGCCGTCAACCGCAAATACGCTGGAATTCCGCAGCATAATTGTGGCGAGCCTGATTCGACCTATTTATCAAAGCCTACAGACCGGCAAAAGTTTAAATTTTTGACGTAACATATGATCCGCCGGTCTCAATCCGACACAGATCGATGCTTACGTCATTACAGATGTTCCGAATACAAATTCGGCACTATCTGCCAAGTGAAAGCAGCGAAAGCTTATGTTCAATGCTGCCAGATATCCTATTGATTTCTATGGTAGAAAACCAGTAACGTTTACACCTAACCCCTAACATATACCCCGAGTCTAAACACCCCTAATCTGCCGTCCCCGACATCATCGCCACCTACATAATGTTATGAACTCCTATCCCGCTGCTCCTGGACCACGCCGCCACTAAATAAATGTATTAACGCCTATTCCACTGCTCCCAGACCCCACCGCAACTAAATAAATGTATTAACCCCTACCCCGCCGCTCCCGGACCCCGCCGCAACTAAATAAATGTATTAACCCCTATCCCGCCACTTCTGGACCCAGCCGCAACTAAGTAAATGTATTAACCCCTATCCTGCCACTCCCGGAGCCCACCGCAACTAAATAAATATATTAACCCCTAAACCCCTGGCCTCCCACATCACTACCACTTACTAAACCTATTAATCCCTAAACCGCCAGACCCCCACATCGCCATAAACTAAATTAAGCTATTAACCCCTAAACTTAACAACCCGCTAACTTTACATTAAATAGTAACTCATCCCTATCTTATCATAAATTTAAACTTACCTTTAGAACTAAAATAAACTATATTAAACTATTAATTAACCTACCCTAACTATTATACTACAATTACATTAAACTATATTAAACCACTAATTAACCTACTCTAACTGTTATACTAAAAATACATTAAACTATATTAAACTATTAATTAGCCTACCCTAACTATTATACTAAAATTACATTAAACTATATTAAACTGTTCATCAACCTACCCTAACTATTATACTAAAATTACATTAAACTACAAATTAAATTAACTATATTACATATTTAAAAACCTAACCCTACTCAAATTATTTAAATCTACAATAAAGAATTACTAAATTACAAAAAAATAACAACTAAGTTACACAAAATAAAAAACACTAAGTTACACAAAGTAAAAAATAATTTATCAAATATTTAAACTAATTACACCTAATCTAATAGCCCTATCAAAATAAAAAGCCCCCCAAAATAAAAAAAAAACTCTAGTCTACAATAAACTACCAATGGCCCTTAAAATGGCCTTTGCGGGGCATTGCCCCAAAGAAATCAGCTCTTTTACCTGTAAAATAAAATACAAACATCCCCCAACAGTAAAACCCAACACCCACACAATCAAACCCCCCAAAATAAAAACCTATCTAAAAAAACATAAGCCCCCATTGCCCTGAAAAGGGCATTTGGATGGGCATTGCCCTTAAAAGGGCATTTAGCTCTTTTTCCGCCCAAAGTCCCTAACATAAAATTAAAACCCACCCAATAAACCCAAAAAAACCTAACACTAACCCCGAAGATCCACTTACAGTTTTCATCCAAGCGGCAGAAGTCCTCAGCGAAGCTGGCAGAAGTCTTCATCCAAGCAGGCCGAAGTCTTCATCCAACCGGGCAGAAGTCTTCATTCAGACGGCATCTTCTATCTTCATCCGGTGTGGAGCGGCTCCATCTTCAAGCATCCTCTTCTTACGATCGCCGCTGAAGAATGAAGTTTCCTTTAAATGACGTCATCCAAGATGGCGTCTCTTAGATTCTGATTGGCTGATAGAATTCTATCAGCCAATAGGAATTAAGGTGCAAAAAACCTATTGGCTGTTGCAATCAGCCAATAGGATTTAGCTTTCATCCTATTGGCTGATCCAATCGGCCAGTAGGATTGAGCTCACATTCTATTGGCTTATTGGAATAGCCAATAGAATGCAAGCTCAATGCGAGCCCTAAAGGTAAGTTTAACCCCTTAACGACTGAGGACGTGCAGGGTACGTCCTCAGAAAAAAGGCAGTTAATGCCTGAGAACGTACCCTGCACGTCCTCAGTGTGGAAAGCAGCTGGAAGCGATCCTGCTCGCTTCCAGCTGCTTTCCGGTTATTGCAGTGATGCCTCGATATGGAGGCATCCTGCAATAACGTTTTTAAGTCATCCGGTGCAGAGAGAGCCACTCTGTGGCCCTCTCTGCACCGGAGATCGGTGGCTACCTGCGTTGGTGGGTGGGAGCCGGACCGGGAGGCGGGTGGCGGCCATCGATGGCCATGTGGATGTGAAGGGGGGGCGGGATCGTGGGCGGGGGTGGCTGGGGGCGCGCACGGGCGCGCGCGCGTGCACGGGAGGGTGGGGGCGGGCGCGTGCACGGGGAGGGAGCGGGTGGGAACCGCTACACTACAGAAAATGGGAAATAAAAAATATGTTAAAAAAAAAATGTTAAACAATAAGCAAGGTGGTGGGGGTTAGTCTGTGGGGGGGTGGGGGGTGGGGGAAGCTACACTACAGAAAAAAAACCAAAAAAAACAAAAAAAAAGCATTTTTTTATTGCAAACTGGGTACTGGCAGACAGCTGCCAGTACCCAAGATGGCCCCCAATAAGGCAGAGGGGAGGGTTAGAGAGCGGTTTTGGGGGGGATCAGGGAGGTTGGGGGCTAAGGGGGGGATCCTACACAGTAGCATATGTAAATATGCTAAAAAAAATTCATTTTTTTTTAAAAACCCTTTTATTTTAGTACTGGCAGACTTTCTGCCAGTACTTAAGATGGCGGGGACAATTGTGGGGTGGGGGAGGGAAGGGAGCTGTTTGGGAGGGATCAGGGGGTGGGATGTGTCAGATGGGAGGCTGATCTCTACACTAAAGCTAAAATTAACCCTGCAAGCTCCCTACAAACTCCCTAATTAACCCTTTCACTGCTAGCCATAATACACGTGTGAGGCGCAACAGGATTTAGTGGCCTTCTAATTACCAGAAAGCAACGCCAAAGTCATATATGTCTGCTATTTCTGAACAAAGGGGATCCCAGACAAGCATTTACAACCATTTGTGCCATAATTGCACAAGCTGTTTGTAAATGATTTCAGTGAGAAACCTAAAATTGTGAAAAATTTTACGTTTTTTTTTAATTTGATCGCATTTGGCGGTGAAATGGTGGCATGAAATATACCAAAATGTGCCTAGATCAATACTTGGGGTTGTCTACTACACTACACTAAAGCTAAAATTAACCCTACAAGCTCCCTAAAAGCTCCCTAATTAACCCCTTAACTGCTGGGCATGATACACTTGTGGTGCGCAGTGGCATTTAGCGGCCTTCTAATTACCAAAAAGCAACGCCAAAGCCATATATGTGTGCTATTTCTGAACAAAGGGGATCCCAGAGAAGAATTTACAACCATTTATGCCATAATTGCACAAGCTGTTTGTAAATGATTTCAGTGAGAAACCTAAAGTTTGTGAAAAAATTTGTGAAAAAGTGAACAATTTTTTGTATTTGATCGCATTTGGCGGTGAAATGGTGGTATGAAATATACCAAAATTGGCCTAGATCAATACTTTGGGATGTCTACAAAAAAAAAATATATACATGTCAAGGGATATTCAGGGATTCCTGAAAGATATCAGTGTTCTAATGTAACTAGCGCTAATTTTGGAAAAAAATGGTTTGGAAATAGCAAAGTGCTACTTATATTTATGGCCCTATAACTTGCAAAAAAAGCAAAGAACATGTAAACATTGGGTATTTCTAAACTCAGGACAAAATTTAGAAACTATTTAGCATGGGTGTTTTTTGGTGGTTTTAGATATGTAACAGATTTTGGGGGTCAAAGTTAGAAAAAGTGTGTTTTTTTTCCATTTTTCCTCATATTTTATCATTTTTTTTATAGTAAATTATAAGATATGATGAAAATAATGGTATCTTTAGAAAGTCCATTTAATGGCGAGAAAAACGGTATATAATATGTGTGGGTACAGTAAATGAGTAAGAAGAAAATTACAGCTAAACACAAACACCGCAAAAATGTAAAAATAGCCTTGGTCCCAAACGGACAGAAAATGGAAAAGTGCTCTGGTCACTAAGGGGTTAAATTTATTATAAGATAGGGTTGAGTTAATATTTAATGTAGTTAGCGGGTTGTTAGGCTTTGGGGTTAATAGCTTAATTTAGTTTATGGCGATGTGTGGGGCTAGCGGTTTAGGGGTTAATATGTTTAGTAAATGGTAGTGATGTGGGAGGCCAGGGGTTTAGGGATTAATACATTTATTTAGTTGCGGTGGGCTCCGGTAGTGGCGGATAGGGGTTAATAACGTTATTAGAAAAGCAGTGGGCTCCGGGAGCAGTGGGATGGGGGTTAATAACTTTATTAGAGTTGTGGTGGGCTCTGGGAGCAGCGGGATGGGGGTTAATAACTTTATATAGTTGCGGCGGGCTCCGGGAGCGGTGGGATAGGAGTTAAACATTTTAGTATAGTGGCGGTGTTTAAATATAAATAAAGTTGGGAAAAAGTCGAATAGCAGCGAGATCGATGACTATTAGTTAACAACAGTCCGCTGCTCATCGCCCCGTACTTGGTGCAAGGCTTTTTGACAGCTTTTTTTATAAATAAGGAGAGCGTATTCAGGTCAGCGGCCACGATGTTAGGCGTATTGGTGCCGTCGAATGCAGCATAGTTAACGACTTGATAAATAGGCCTCAATGAATCTCAAAAAAAGGGCAATTTTATTTTTGTTTTTCATTGTTTCCATCTCTCCTCTACAATTCATCTTTAATCCTGCTGCCCTTTTTTACTTCCCCTTTTCCACATTACCTTATATGTTTTCTAGATACATGGATATTAAACAGTTTGAGATTGTAATATAAAGGTTTCATTATGTGTAGTAAAAAATGCATTATACTTTTAGCATTTATTTTGTAGTTTTATCAGCCCCACAAAATCTCGATAATTGAATTAGAGCTGCCATGTTGGATCAGGGTTTATCTCTTATCTATCTTTTCTGTTGAGGAAAATTAAGACAGATATAAAACCGGCTTGCCCTGTAAATTTTACCAACAGAACGAAGACAAATTGATAATAGGAGTAAATTAGAAAGTTGCTTAAAATTGTATGCTCTATCTGAATGATGAAAGTTAGTTTTGACTAGACTATTCCTTTAACAATATTATATTCCATGCAGCTATTGTTTACACATTCTCTTTTATTTCCTGTTTTATATTTGTCTCTAAATGGCTCCAGCAAAACAGATAGAGAATGAGAAAACCTAGGTTTCATTATGGTGGCAACCATTACTTTATAGAAACGTAAGTATTTTATAGAAACTAGTTGCTAGATTACGAGTCTTGCGTTAGCCTTAAAAAGCAGCGTTGAGAGGTCCCAATGCTGCTTTTTAACACCCGCTGGTATTACGAGTCTGGCAGGTACAGGTGTCCCGCTCACTTTTCTTCCGTGACTCGAGCATACCGCTATTCCCCTTATGTCAATTGCGTATCCTATCTTTTCAATGGGATTTCCCTAACGCCGGTATTACGAGTCTTGGAAGAAGTGAGCGGTACAGCCTCTCCTGTCAAGACTCCTACCGCATTTAAAAGTCAGTAGTTAAAAGTTTTATGGGCTTACGCTGTAACATAAAACTCTTAACTAAAGTGCTACATAGTACACTAACACCCATAAACTACCTATTAATTCCAAAACCGAGCCCCCCCCCCCCCACATCGTAAACACTTAAATACATTTTTTAGCTCCTAATCTGCCGACCGGACATCGCCGCCACTTCAATAAATATATATACCCCTAAACCGCCACACTTCCGCCTCGCAAACATTAGTTTCATTTTATTAACCCCTAATCTGCCGTCCCTAACATCGCCACCACCTACCTACATTTATTAACCCCTAATCTGCCGCCCCCAACGTCGCCGCGACTATATTTATTAACCCCTAAACCTAAGTCTAACCCTAACTCTAACACCCCCCTAACTTAAATAAAATTTAAATAAAACAAAATAAAATTACTACAATTAAATAAATTATTCTAATTTAAAACTAAATACTTACCGATAAAATAAACCCTATGATAGCTACAATATAACTAATAATTACATTGTATCTAGCTTAGGTTTTATTTTTATTTTACAGGCAACTTTGTATTTATTTTAGCTAGGTACAATAGTACTATTTAATAACTACCTAGTTAAAATAAAGACAAATTTACTTGTAAAATAAATCCTAACCTAAATTACAATTACACCTAACACTACACTATAATTAAATAAATTCCCTAAACTAACTACAATTAACTACAATTAAATTAAATAAACTAATGTACGAAAAAACCCCACTAAATTACAGAAAAAAATAAAATAATTACAAGAATTTTAAACTAATTACACTTAATCTAATCCCCCTAATAAAATAAAAAAGCCCCCCAAAATAAAAAAAAATCCCTACTCTATACTAAATTACAAATAACCCTTAAAAGGGCTTTTTGCGGGGCATTGCCCCAAAGTAATCAGCTCTTTTACCTCCAGATGGGAAGAAGTCTTCATCCAGGCGGCATCATCTATCTTCATCCATCCGACGAGAAGCGGCTCCATCTTGAAGACATCCGACGCGGAGCATCCATCCAGACCGACGACTACCCGACGAATGACGGTTCCTTTAAATGACATCATCCAGGATGGCGTCCCTTGAATTCTGATTGGCTGATAGGATTCTATCAGCCAGTCGGAATTAAGGTAGGAAAAATCATATTGGCTGAGGCAATCAGCCAATAGGATTGAAGTTCAATCCTTTTGGCTGATCCAATCAGCCAATAGGATTGAGCTTGCATTCTATTGGATGTTCCAATCAGCCAATAGAATGCAAGCTCAATCCTATTGGCTGACTACATCAGCCAATAGGATTTTTCCTACCTTAATTCTGATTGGCTGATAGAATCCTATCAACCAATCGGAATTCAAGGGACTCCATCTTGGATGACGTCATTTAAAGGAACCGTCATTCGTTGGGTAGTCGTCGGGCTGGATGGATGCTTCGCGTCGGATGTCTTCAAGATGGAGCCGCTCCTCGTCGGATGGATGAAGATACAAGATGCCGCCTGGATGAAGACTTCTGCCCGTCTGGAGGTCCTCTTCTGCCCGGATCGGATGAAGACTTCTGCCCCTCTGGAGGACCACTTCTGCCCGGTTGGGTGAAGACGTCTCAAGGTAGGGTGATCTTCAAGGGGGTAGTGTTAGGTTTTATTAAGGGGGGATTGGTGGGTTTTAGAGTAGGGTTGGGTTTGTGGGTGGTGGGTTTTAATGTGGGGGGGTATTGTATTTTTTTTTTACAGGTAAAAGAGGATGCTCCGAGTCGGATGTCTTGAAGATGGAGCCTATCTGCGCCGAATGGATGAAGATAGATGATGCCATTTGGATGAAGACTTCTGCCCATCTGGAGGACCTCTTCTGCCCATCTGAAGGACCGCTTCTGCTGGATTCGTGGAGGACTTCGTCCAGGTTGGGTTAAGACTTCTAAAGGTAGGGTGATCTTCAAGGGGTTAGTGTTTGGTTTTATTAAGGGTGGATTGGGTGGGTTTTAGAGTAGGGTTGGGTGTGTGGGTGGTGGGTTGTAATGTTGTAATGTTGGGAGGTATTGTATTTTTTTTTACAGGTAAAAGAGCTGATTACTTTGGGGCAATGCCCCGCAAAAAGCCCTTTTAAGGGTTATTTGTAATTTAGTATAGAGTAGGGATTTTTTTATTTTGGGGGCTTTTTTATTTTATTAGGGGGATTAGATTAGGTGTAATTAGTTTAAAATTCTTGTAATTATTTTATTATTTTTTGTATTTTAGTTTTTTTTTTTCGTACTTTAGTTTATTTAATTTAATTTTATTTGTTTGTAGTTAGTTTAGGTAATTAATTTAATTATAGTGTAGTGTTAGGTGTAATTATAACTTAGGTTAGGTTTTATTTTACAGGTAAATTTGTACTTATTTTATCTAGGTAGTTAGTAAATAGTTAATAACTATTTAATAACTATTCTACCTAGTTAAAATAAATACAAAGTTGCGTGTAAAATAAAAATAAATCCTAAGATAGCTACAATGTAACTATTAGTTATATTGTAGCTATCTTAGGGTTTATTTTATCGGTAAGTATTTAGTTTTAAATTGGAATAATTAATTTAATTGAAGTAATTTTATTTAGATTATTTTAAATTATATTTGTTAGGGGGGTAGGGTTAGACTTAGGTTTAGGGGTTAATATGTTTATTATAGTGGTGGCGATGTTGGTGGTGGCAGATTAGGGGTTAATAAGTGTAGGTAGGTGGCGGCGACATTGGGGGCAGCAGAGTAGTGGTTAATAAATAAAATGTAGGGTTTGGCGATGTTGGGGGCAGCAGATTAGGGGTTCATTAGTATAATGTAGGTGGCGGCGGTGTCCGGAGTGGCAGATTAGGGGTTAATAATATAATACAGGTGTCGGTGATGTCGGGGGGCAGATTAATGGTTAATAAGTGTAAGATTAGGGGTGTTTAAACTCAGGAATCATGTTAGGGTTTTAGGTGTAGACATAAATTTACTTTCCCCATAGGAATCAATGGGGCTGCGTTAGGAGCTGAACGCTGCTTTTTTGCAGGTGTTAGGTTTTTTTTCAGCAGATTCTGCCCCATTGATTCCTATGGGGAAATCGTGCACAAGCACGTTTAGCCAACTCACCGCTACCGTAAGCAGTGCTGGTATTACAGTGAGATGTGGAGCTAAATTTTTCTCTCCCTTCACTTTTTAGAGGCTAACGCCGGGCTGAAAAAACCCTGTAATACCAGTGTTGTTTGTAAGTGAACGGTGAGCCGAAACTGCTCGTTAGCACCACACCCCTGTTACCGCAAAACTCGTAATCTCGCTGTAAACCTTTCTACTTATATCTTCAATATTTAAACAACTGATATTATTAAAGTATAGATCTACATATTGTTCTCAGGTTAATATTTGTTTCTATCACTATCACCTAGATTACGATGTTTGCGCTAAACAGGGTGCGAAACTAATGCCAAAAAGTTGAGTTATTTCACTCTCAATAGCGCTGCCATTACAAGTAACTTAAAAGCCTCCTTGTCCATGCAATATGGTGGCTTTAAGCTAGATAGATATCAATGGGGAGAGAGTGTAACGCAACCCCATTGATGTCTATGGGGAAAAAATAGTCAAGTTTAAACACCCTAACATAAACCCCAAATCTAAACACCCGTAATCTGCCGCTCCCGACATCGGCCACACTAAATAAAGTTATTAACCCCTATTCTTCCGCTTCCCGACATCGCTGACACTATAATAAAGTTATTAACCCCTATTCCGCCGATCCCCAACATCGCAGACAATATAATAAAGTTATTAACCCCTATTCCGCCACTCCCTGACATCGCCGACACTATAATAAAACTATTAACACCTAATCCACTGCTCGCTGACATCGCCGCTACTAAATAAACCTATTAAACCCTAAACATCCGGCCCCCACATTGCTGCTACTAAATAAACCTATTAACCCCTAAATTTCTGGAACTCACATTGCCGCTACTAAATAAACCTTTTAACCCCTAAACCGTCAGCCCCATATCGCAAAACACTAAATTAAACTATTAACCCCTAAACCTAGCACCCCCCTAACTTAACATTAAAATTACAATATAGCTATCTTAAAATAAATAAAAACTTACCTTTGAGAAGGCGGAGCCAAGCCTTGCTGGGACATGGCTGCTTTCCTGTGAAGCTCCGGAGCTGTTGCTGCTCATATAACAGGAGCTGATATGATGGGGACCTGCTTTGACACCTAAATGTACCACTAATGACTCCTACCATCCAGGGGACTACCCTGACCCTTCAACCTATCCTCCCTCACCTCCCTTCTTCACCCAAACACAGCGAGCTTCAGAGTGTCAGGACAGCCCGGTCGCCATTTTGGACCGGCTCACTATCTGCCCTTGGCCTCCGGTGCTCCCTCCAGCTAAGTATCACCCAGCGCAACCCACGGAGCACTCACATTTGGCTCCAATCTCCGATCCAGACAGCCAGAATTTGAGGGCTAGCACAAATCACCTCCCGGAGGCTGCAGGCACCCGCTTACATAACAAATGCGCCGCAACCACGTGGCGCACCGACTCCTCAGAAGACGCTCCGGGCCGACAGCTGCAGTGAGGGCTCCGACTACAAATCCACTCAGACCACAGGTAACGTACTCATCTACATCTGCTGGCACCTTGTTATAAAGGGAGTTAAGAGAAAGATACCACAAATACCCTGTGTGTAGCCTTTTAGATTAACAACTCTGCCCGTTACACAGAGGCCTGATAGACCCTGACACTTTATAAAACAGAGACATATATCCTTACAGGGGGGCATCGACTTTGCTGGGCCTGGGCCCAATTGAGACCAAAATTTAATCTCTCTCCCTTTTTTTATGTGGTCTGTTCCTGTTGGGCTGCACATGTGGGGCAATTCTATAACAGCCTGATGCTCCATACACAGCTTTCTAAACTAACTATTAACCTCTACAACTATAACCAACAAAGCCACAATCTGTCATTATAACTGCAGTGGTCATCACACCTTATATTTATAACAAGCTGCCGTATTTCCCAGCAGCAGCCATTCAACTTGCTGCATGACAGAGGCCTGGTGAACTCGACTTATGAACAGAGAAACCACGTTTTTCTACATAGAGATAATTCAGACCTAAATGGTTCAGGCCCATTACTGACCTAAATAGAACTTTCTTAAATAATTTCTTTTTGGGGTGTGCTGAACTTTTAAAGCCCTGTTTGGAATATTTCAAGAGGAAAAGAATGTCACAGCGCAAAGGACCTAAAACAGATAAAGGCAGCAAAATGGCAGCAACCACGCCTTCAGTGTCTACACTTTTTCAACCATCAGATCCCAGTCCAGCAGAACTCTCTAATTCACAAGAACAACCTTCTACAAAGATGCAGACAGAATATACCCCTACGCAATATAAATCACTATTGTCTTTACCATCACAAATTGCGGGCCTTCCCTCCAAATCAGATTTCGAGTCATTGAAATCCTTTATTAAAGGCAAAATGAGAGACCTGAAAAAGGACTTGAACGACATGAGCTCCAGACTTGATTATATGGAGGAAGGTCAGGAGGCCCTCAACTCCATGGTCAGTACCAACTCCCAACAACTCTCCATACAGGACTCAATGATCCATACCTTACAGGAAAAACTTGAAGACCTTGATAATCGTGGGAGGAGAAATAATCTCAGGATCAGAGGAATTCCTGAGGAGGTCTCATCAGAACAATTGAAATCTTATGTTACAGATCTGTTCCACTTTCTAAACCCCAGATCACCCCCACTACTTAATGACGAAATTGAATGAATTCATAGAGCGCTGAGACCTCCATCTAAACCCCCTGCTCCACCAAGAGATGTGATTCTCAGGTTCTTGAGATATGCAACCAAAGAGGATGTATGGCAGGCGGCAAGATCCAGAAGATCAATAAATTTCAAAGATCACACTTTACAAATCTTTCAGGACCTTTGCCCTCAAACCATAGAGAGGAGAAGAGAGGTCAGGTTTCTCACTAAAGCCCTGCAAGACCATAATATTAGATATCGATGGGGATTCCCATTCAGTTTGATTATTAATCATAATGGTTCACAAATCATCTATAGAACTTTCCAAGACCTAGACGACGTGTCCAAGAAACTGAACATCAACATTGAACCTCCAGATGAAGATGTCCTTGAGACTTCCACAAGATCCATGGATAAAACTAAGGACCCACCCAAAGAGCAGCGCTCCCAATGGAACAAAGTCCAATCCAAGAGAAAGAAGATGGACAATGTTTCCCCAAACTCGACAAGTTCTCAGGACACTTAATAACTTTGCTAACTGGTAATAATTATCTAACTACATATCCCCTACTACTAGTGATAATTGAATGTGTCCGGGAATCTTCCCTGACATACATCCACCTGGACTGTTCCTGGTCATTGGTAGTGGGGTAAGGCCTTAAATGTAACCAAAATAATTTTGAATCTGTCTCTGAGTCTTTCACTGTAATGACCCTGTTGTATGTTGTTACCTGCTTTTTATCCTCTCACCTACAGCCTCCTCTCATGGATAATTGGCCCATTATCAGGAACATTAGATAACTTAAAGATTATTATGTGTAACGTTCTCCGTGCTAAATCTGGATACTGATATTATTAGACATTAATGATGATGTGATATTGCATCTTACAGTCTTCACCTTTCCTTTCCTCCCCTTTCTATTTCTTCTCTTCCATCCCTCACTATATCCTCCCCCTCTCTATCCTCGTCCCATTCCCTTCCCCTCCCCACAGGTCCCCAACTGACAATCCTACATGTTATAAAGTAATTGTCTCAGAGCAAAATGCAACACCAGTTATTCCCCAACCAAGGTGTATAGTTTTAAAAATACACTTTACTTTGGATTAGTTTATTGCTTATGTGTACTTTACTTTCAATTGTCTATATATATTGTTTATGCGATGTCTCCTGCTCCATGTTGGTTGACATCCAATTCTACCCTGAGGTACAAAACTGAACTGCGCTTATTCTTTGTAATGTTATATATGCAGAAATTTTTCAATGTTGATGGATAAGTCTCACTTTAAAATACTTTCCCATAATGTGAAAGGGCTCAATATCCCACAAAAGAGAACAATAGCTTTTAAAGATTATAAGAGACTTAAATGTGATATTGTTATGTTACAGGAGACCCACTTTAAAAAGGGCCGGGAGCCCCGAGCTTCCTTTAAGAAATTTGGGACAGCCTACTTCTCTTCCAATAACTCAAAACACAACAGGGTATGTACAATGATTAATAAAAAATTTCCCTTCCAGGTAACCTCTATAGATAAGGACAATCAGGGAAGATATTTGATTATTTATGGGTTGCTGAACAGTAAGCCTCTAACTTTAGCCAACATATATGCACCCAGTCTAGAAGCCACTAAATTCTATCACCAGCTCTGTAATAAACTTTTAGAATCCTCAAGAGGAAACTTGATAGTCGGAGGGGACCTCAATATTGCCCTAAATCCAATATTAGATTGTTCAGCAGGCAAATCAGCCATCCCCGCTAAGACCCTGAAACTAATTAGGTCTAAATTAACCACATTGGCTATACACGATGTCTGGAGAATCCATCACCCACATGAAAAGGATTTCACCTTTTACTCACACCCACACCAAAACTATTCCAGAATAGACTACATATTAGCAGATGTGAATAATTTAGCACATGCGAGCCATTCAGAGATACACCCCATAACATGATCTGACCATTCCATGGTCAGCTGCATGTTTAGCCTCCCTATAGACGTCAGACAATCACGATCTTGGAGACTAGATGAATCCCTTTTAAAGGACCCATTGACATGGATTCACCTAACCAAGGCCATCGAAGACTACTTTGAGATAAATAATACCCCAGATGTGTGCCAGCAGCACATCTGGAACGCCCACAAGTGCATTCTTAGGGGCGAAATCATTGCCCTTAAAGCAGCCAAATCAAAACAACAGCAACACTACTTGACATCACTACTTACTGACTTAAACAAACTCCAAGAAATACACAAATCATTTCCAAAAGACCGTTCACTCTTAGATAGTCTAGAGCATAAACGTCTACAGCTTAACTGTTACTTAGGGAAAGAGGCTAAGCGCAACGCTCTATTCCTCAAAAAAACTTATTTTGAAGGCGCTAACAAACAAGGCAGACTCCTGGCCAGGCAACTCAGAAAAACTTACCTTTGAAATAAAAATAAACCTAACATTAAACTATAAATTAACCTAACATTACTATTCTAATAAAATATATCTAAATTTACAAAAAAACAATACATTACGAAAAATAAAAAACACTAAACTTACAAATATAATAAACGAAATGATCAAAAATAAAAACAATTACACCTAATCTAATAGCCCTATAAAAATAAAAAAGCCTCCCTAAAATAAAAACACCCCCTAGCCTACAATAAACTACCAATAGCCTTAAAAGGGCCTTTTGTAGGGCATTGCCTTAAGTTAAACAGCTCTTTTACCAGTAAAAAAATACAAAGTCCACCCAACAATAAAACCCACCACCCAACCAACCCCCCAAAATAAAAAAAACTAACTCTAAATAAAACCTAAGCTACCCATTGCCCCTAAAAGGGCATTTGTATGGGCATTGCCCTTAAAAGGGTTGATTTAAACAGCCAATAGGATTTCAGTAGCTCTCATCCTATTGGCTGTTTTGAACAACCAATAGGATTTTAGAAGCTCTCATCCTATTGGCTGATTTGAATTTGAAGAATGAAATCAGCCAATAGGATTGTAAGGGTTTCTGCACACTATCCAGAAATCCCAAATAGAATTGAAAGCGCAGAATTGAATCAGGTTTTTTCCCTCCCCCCCCCCTGCAAGGAGACAGGTGGGGAGAAGACACCAAGGGAACAAACAAAGGGGTACACAATCAAGATGAACCAGAGACAAACGAGGTATCAGTGATTAACTTGTCATCATATCATTTAAGCACCATAGAATGTAAAGTACTGAGTTTAGGGATGGGATGTATCCCGACAAATACATTCAATTTGTTTAACATTTTGATTGATGTCAACAAATTGGTACGTAAAATTACACTGAAGAAGTATTTTTCTAAAAACTCTGATACCTATAGTGCTGAGAGTGCTACACAACAGGGTCCAATGGAATGTGGAACCAATAATGCCTTGGACGATTTGGATTTCCAAGATTTGTGTGGCCTCTCAATACTAGGAGCTCTAAATATGACCTATGCAGAATCAGTTAGACTGAACCCTAAGAAGTTTCCAAAACTGAAATGTCCCTCAAGGTTCTATCCAATACACAACAGGGGATCAATTATTGAAAGATTCCTGAGTAGGGTAGAATCAGATCTCAGTAGCTTGCACTATATGGACAATAAAAGAAACCATAATCTCACAAGAAAGGAAAGGGAGGCCCTGTCGGTACTAAGTAACAACACTTCCTTAGTGATTAGGGCTGCTGACAAAGGGGGATCCTTTGTGGTGATGAACAAATTGGACTTGATCAGTGAGGCCCATAGCCAATTACACAATGCCAAAAGATTATCGGGTCCTAAACTCAGACCCTACTATTCTCTTTAAGAGAAAACTTGAAAATCTGATTGATGATGGCATTGAGGGGGGCTTCATTGATGAGGAAACCAGTAACTATCTTTTAGTAACAAATCCCATGACACCAGTTAATCATCTACCAAAAGTCCACAAGTCCTTAGGGAATGTGGTTGGTAGACCTATAGTCAGTGGCATTGGCTCCCTTTTAGAACATACCTTGGAATGGTTGGATCAGGTTCTGCAACCAATGGTACCTGATCTGTGGAGCTATGTGAGGGAATCTATGCATATTCTGAAACTATTAGCAAACATAGAGTGAAAAGAGGGATATACTTGGCTTACAGTGGATGTGAGATCACTTTATTCCTCTATTCCCCACGCTAAAGGCTTACAAGCCTTAATGTATTTTTTGAACAAGTACCATGGAGATGACCCTGATTTCTGTGAATATGTGATCCAAGTGGCAGAGTTTTTACTATCTCACAACTACTTTGAGTTTGAGGGGGTGTTCTACCTCCAGATTTGTGGGACTGCGATGGGGCGAAGTTTGCCCCCTCATACGCCAACCTCTTTATGGGGTGGTGGGAGCAGGACCACATCTATGGGGGTGGGAGCCCCCTCTACTCAGATACAGTTTTTTATAGGAGATTCATTGATGACATTCTATTCATATGGAAGGGTAAGGAGAGTGAATTATCTGCTTTCTTAGACTATCTTAATGACAATGACCTAGGATTAAGTTTCACTTTTGAGTCCAGCTATACAAGCATCAACTACCTTGATGTAACACTTTTGGGTGTTAGCGGTGAAAAAATACACACTACAGCATACAGAAAGCCCATTTCCGGCAACACGTTGTTGCATGCTAAGAGCTGCCACCCAAAGAGTGTATTTAAAGGCATCCTAAAGGGACAATTTATTTGCCTAAAACGTAACTGTTCTGAGTTAACGGAATTTGAAAACGAGGCTGAGAAATTGTCCAAGAGACTATACACCAGGGGCTGATGCAAACAATCTATAAATATGGCTCTGGAGGAGGTTAGAAAAATTGATAGAAAGAATTTGCTACGCCCCATAACCACATATACTTAGACATTGAATACTATATATATGATTCAATGCATTAAGGTTGTTCTATAAATTGACATATTGACAAGATTCCCCACACACCAGGTATTACCAATTGGCTATTTTATCTAAGTTTTTTGTAAATTTCACAAACAGTATTAGACCTAGTATTGGTTATAACCTCCTTTTTGGAACCTGTATAGTGGGCTACTCCTCATGATTGACGGTCATACATAGATACACTTATTCATTTTGGGTTCCATATTTAGGGGAATCACTAATTGGGGCCATCTCCCTTATACCTGTTTGCTACTCACTCTTACAATGAGTGGAATTTGAAATACTATATGGTTCCTGGAAGTCCCCAAGGGGGGTTTCTATGCTTTGGAGAGGTATAATGTTCGATTGATACATTCCCTTATTCAGATGAACATAGAGACGTTAGATCTTGGTTATAGGGTATATATATGATACACACAGTAGAAATGTATTTAAATACTATTTATACTGTAACGTTAGGAATATTTCAGTAAGAAGTGCATTTATGTCGGGTAGTTTCTAATTCCAGCCACTACACTAAAACTGTAGCTTGTTGAAAGAGTTTATTTTTTACACTTTGGCAACACGATTATATTCAGGTTGAGGTGAGACACTAGGCTCATTACAATATTACACTGGAAGTATAGGCAAATGGTTTGAATGTTACCTGTGGGACAAGAAGTAGTTAATATGTAAATGATGCTACTAACTATTGTCCTATAGGAGTCATTCACTCTCTTTTAAAAGGCAGGGTTATCACCTACACAAATCAGCAGTTTTGATAACGGCAACATGCCGAAACATGTTAGCTGTAAGAGCTGACTCCTATTAGGATAATACCACCTTTGTTTTCATTGTTTTATACAAGTTTTGGATCAATAAAGACTTTTGCTTTACTTTTACCGGTGCTCCGCTACTTCTTTGTTTGCTGAACTCTAACATAAACCCCAAGTCTAAACACCCCTAATCCGCCACTCCTGACATTGGCCACACTAAATAAAGTTATTAACTCCTAATCTGCTGCTCCCGACATCGCTGACACTAATAAAAGTTATTAACCCCTATTCCGCCGCTCCCTGACATCGCCGACACTATAATAAAGTTATTTACCACTATTCTTCTGCTTCCCGACATCGCCAACATATAATAAAGTTATTAACCCCTATACCGCCGCTCCCCAACATCGCAGACAATATAATAAAGTTATTAACCCCTATTCCGCTACTCCCTGACATCGCGGACACTATAATAAAACTAATAACACCTAATCCACAGCTCCCTGACATCGCGAATAGTAAATAAACCTATTAACCCCTAACCTCTGGCCCCCACATCGCTGCTACTAAAGAAACCTATTAACCCCTAAATTTTCGGGACCCACATTGCCGCTACTAAATAAAAAAGCCTCCCTAAAATAAAAACACCCCCTAGCCTACAATAAACTACCAATAGACATTAAAAGGGCCTTTTGTAGGGCATTGCCCTAAGTTAAACAGCTCTTTTACCAGTAAAAAAATACAAACTCCCCCCCAACAGTAAAATCCACCACCTAACCAACCCCCAAAAATAAAAAACTAACCCTAAATGAAACCTAAGCTACCCATTGCCCCTAAAGGGGCATTTATATGAGCATTGCCCTTAAAAGGGTTGATTTGAACAGCCAATAGGATTTCAGTAGCTCTCATCCTATTGGCTGTTTTGAACAGCCAATAGGATTTCAGAAGCTCTTATCCTATTGGCTGATTTGAATTTGAAGAATGAAATCAGACAATAGGAATGCAAACGGCTACCTTGAATTAAACTTCAGTGTACGGTGGTGACCATATGAAGAGGATGCTCCGCACAGGATGGGATTGGCTTCCAGGATCGCTCCGCTCCATGCCCCCGGGATGGATGAAGATATCGCCGCTTGGATGAAGACTTCTCACCGCGTGGATGGAGATGAATGTCCTGAATTCAGGAACTGTGAGTAGATATTCTGGGGTTAGTGTTAGGTTTTTATTTCATTTTTGTTGCAGCAGAAAACACATGAAAATGAAATGTATAACAACAAATGCAAGAAGCATAACAGGTAAAATGGTGCTGGAGCTCTTAGTTGCAGAAGAGGACTATGATGCTATCAGTATAACTGAAACTTGGTGGGATGATTCACATGACTGGGCAGTTAACTTAGAGGGGTATACTTTATTTAGGAGGGACGGGAATAATAAAAGGGGTGGAATAACCTGCATGTATATTAAAACTAGCCTTAAACCTACAATAAGGGAAGATATTTATGATAAAGGTGACAATGTAGAGACCCTGTGGGTTGAAATAAAGAGTAGGAGGAAAAATTATAAAAAAAATATTACTTGGAACATGCTACAACCCCCCCCCTCCCCCCTCTCCAACATTAGTGACCTGGAGGAAACTCAACTACTATTGCATATAGGTAAGGCTGCTAATAACAGTGCTGCAATTATGGGAGATTTTAACTACTCTGATATAAACTGGGTCAATGAAACTAGTAATTCAGCTAAGGGGGATATATTTTTAAATGTTCTCAGGGATAAATTCTTGTCACAATTAATAGAGGAGCCAACTAGGAGTAAAGCTATTTTGGATTTAGTGCTATCAAACGATACAGATATAATATCAAACGTAGAAGTCAAAAACATTTTGGTAACAGTGATCATAACATGATCACTCTTGACATAAGCAGTGTCTTAAAGGTTTAGCTAAGACATTTAATTTTAGCCCCTTAGGGACCACAGCACTTTTCAATTTTCTGACCGTTTGGGACCAGGGCTATTTTTACATTTCTGCAGTGTTTGTGTTTAGCTGTAATATTCCTCTTACTCATTTACTGTACCCACACATATTATATACCGTTTCTCTCACCATTAAATGGACTTTCTAAAGATACCATTATTTTCATCATATCTTATAATTTACTGTAAAAAGTTTTATAAAATTTGAAAAAAAATACACTTTTTCTAACTTTGACCCCCAAAATCTGTTACTCATCTACAACCACCAAAAAACACCCATGCTAAATAGTTTCTAAATTTTGTCCTGAGTTTAGAAATACACAATGTTTACATGTTCTTTGCTTTTTTTGCAAGTTATAGGGCACTAAATACAATAAGCACTTTGATATTTCAAAACTGTTTTGTTTTTTTCAAAATTAGCCATAGTTACATTGGAACACTGATATCTGTCAGGAATCTTTGACCACTGCTTCATAACTTCTGTTTCCTTCTGTTTCCAGCACCTACGGACACAGAGTGGCTCTCTCTGCATCGGATTTCTACATTTTTTTATTGCAGGATGCCTCAATATCGAGGCATCACTGCAATAACATTAAAACGACTGGAAGCGATCAGGATCGCTTCCACCACTTGAAACACCTGATGACGTACAGGGTACGTTGTTGGTCGTTAATGGACATTTTTTGTAGGATGTACCCTGTATGTCGTCGGTTGTTAATATTTCTAATAAAAATGCAGAGGATAAATGGATAACATTTAAAAATGTGTTAAATAAATATACATAGCAACAAATACCATATGGTTATATAAAAAAAAAATCGAAGCCAATGTGGCTAAATAAAAATGTGTTAAGAGAAATTAGGAAAAAACGTAGGACATTTAAATTATTCAAAGAAAATAGTACAGACTCAACATACCATATTTATAAGGAATATAACAAAGCATGCAAAAAAACATGAATGCAAAAAAAATCAAATTAACCAAAATTGAAAATGAAAAATCAATTGCAAAGAAGTCTAACCCTAAAAGGTTATTTAAGTACATAAATAGCAAAAAATCTAAGAAGGACAATATAGGTACATTAAAATGCGTGGAGGGTAGCATGGTTAACAATGACAGGGAGAAGGCTGAGGTACTAAGCCAGTTTTTTTCTTCAGTATACACAAGAGAGGAACCAATGGACGATACTTTGGAACAAACTAGAACATGCCAGCCCATACCATTAACTAGGTTATGTATAGAGGATATCAGGAAAAAACTGGATAATATTAAAGTAAATAGAACTCCTGGCCCAGATGGAATACACCCAAGGGTGTTAAGTGAATTTATCACTGTTATAGACAAACCTCTACTCTAATTTTTCAAGACTCATTATTCTCAGGCATGGTACCCTAGGAGTGGCATAAAGCTGATGTGGTACCACTCTTCAAAAGGGGAATCAGGGATGATCGAGGAAGCTATAGACCAGTTAGTCTTACAGCAATAGTGGGGAAGATATTTGAAGGGATTATAAGGGATTATATTGATGAGCATATTCATGTAAACACGATTATGAGTTCAAATCAGCATGGTTTTATGAAAAATAGATCATATCAAACTAATTAGACTCTATTAGAGTAAGTAAGTGAAAATATAGATAAAGGGGAATCAGTTGATGTGATATACTTAGATTTTGCAAAGGCAT
>NC_069501.1:130922311-130979395 GCF_027579735.1 Bombina bombina
ATATTGGTCACTAATTTGTTTTTGTTTTGTTTTTGAATGTCAGAAATGTATATTTGTGAATGTTGAGATGTTATATTGGTTTCACTTGTAAAAATAAATAATTGAAATGGGTATATATTTGTTTTTTGTTAAGTTGCCTAATAATTATGCACAGTAATAGTCACCTGCACACACAGATATCCCCCTAAAATAGCTATAACTAAAAACAAACTAAAAACTACTTCCAAAAATATTCAGCTTTGATATTAATTAGTTTTTTGGGTTCATTGAGAACATGGTTGTTGTTCAATAATAAAATTAATCCTCAAAAATACAACTTGCCTAATAATTCTGCACTCCCTGTACATTATATATATATATATATATATATATATATATATATATATATATTTATTTAAACATGTATATATGTATATGTATGTATCTCTGTGTTAAAGCCCTTTACCTGCTGAGTGTAACTGTACTTTGTATTGTATTCTTTTTTATGTGTTTTGTTAACCAGAGCTCTGAGGATGCAGTAATCATTCTAGCGTAAATCCCAATTGAGCTCAAGCGTCCGTTACTTTTAACTTGTAATATGAGAGCTAAACCCCTGTTTCTTCATGCGTAACTGTCAGCGCTCCACTCATAATCTGGCCCTTAATCAGGTTATGATGACGTCATTACTATATTTATTCCATTATGGAGATATGGGATCTATAATTTTATACAATATGCTATGTTATGTGACGTTTAACAAAGTGGAAAAGGTAGTTCAAAGTTTCTGATGCTATTACTTCCTACTTTGCAACCACGTTGCCATTTCTGTCAGTCATACTACATTACTTAAATATCTAGAATAACCTCTAAATCCTTGTTCTCCTCATTTGCTCTTAGAAAAGAACAAGGTATGTGTTCCTCATTTGAATTTATGTATTATTATTGGATACTTTTGCACTTTATATACTATACTATACTTAGAAAATTAAAAGATGGGACAGCGCTTTAAAATACGTACTATCTACGCAAAAATGAATTTTATCAGCGTTTATTTAAAATAATTGCAATACAAATGTGGGGCAATGGTGCACATCACCAATATAAATCCACATAAATCAGAACGACATACAACAGTAAAACAATTCAAAGTGTAAAGTCAACAACATAAAAGAAAATACTTGCACTATCAGTGTAACGGCAATGGTCGACTTGGCCGCAATATAAAGCTCATGCACTCAAACTGGACAGGGATTGAGTGCATGAGATGTAGATTGCGGCCAAGTCGACCATCGCTATTATATTGATAGTGCAAGTATTTTCTTTTTTATTGTTGATTTTACACTGAATTGTTTTACTTGCATGTCATTCTGATTTATGTGGTTTTATATTGGTAAAGTGCACCATGGCACCATATTTATATTGAAATCATTTTAAATAAAAGCTGATAAAATTCATATTTGAGTAGATCGTAAGTCTTTTAAAGTGCTGTCCCATCTTTCAATTTTTTAACTGAAAAAACTAGTATATAAAGTGTTTGTATCTAGGATAGCTGCAGAATCCGATTTTTTTTTGCTAAGAGCTATATAAATCGTATAGATATATTTTAAATGATAAATTTGCTTTACTTACAAGTTAAAGAAACCTTTTAGGAGTCATATCTATTTTTAGAGTATATAAAATTTAGAGGCACTCTCAATTCAAGACCAATACTTTTGCACTTTGTAGCATTACATTCACATTTTCATTTATCTAATGTGTACTATTACAAATCATCAATTTACCCCAACAGAAAAGTTAACTGTAACATACATAATAACAGATGCCCTTGAATCCCACTAAATAAATAAAATACATAGACAAACCAAAGCATTATCCAGCACTAATCCTAAGCATGGCATCAGTAACTCTTATTGCAAGTGAATACACTCCATCATCTTATTATGACACCTATTTTAGCCACTCAAGTATCTTTGAATCCAGTCTTTAGACTGAAAGTTTTTTTCTGTAAATAAGTTAAAATGCTTCAGTAAAATATAGATATGTTACATTTATTTACCACATTCAACAATATGTGTCACAATTTTTCTGTATCACTTATCTACATAGTATTTTGTCTCCCCTGCCCTCACATGGTGACAATATGGCAGACACTGCTGCATGCTCTCTGTTTACTCCTCTGTCTTCCCCATTGCCCATAATGGCTTTACTATCCTATTGCACACTCTTTTTCTTCTCTCATGTTCACCAGCATTGAGCAAGACCTCATCACACTCCTATGTAGTCTCTCTACTCTACACAGTACTCACTGGCACTGATCTGGGGCCATTAAAGGGACAGTAAAGTCAAAATTAAACTATCATGGTTTAGATAGGGCGTGCAATTTTAAACAACTTTCCAATTTACTTTTATCATCAAATTTGCTTTGTTCCCTTGATGGTATTTTTGAAAAGCTAAACCTAGCTAGGCTCAAACTGATTTCTAAAACCATTGAAAACCGCATTTCAGCTCAGAGCATTTTGAAAGTTTTTCACAGTTAGACAGTATTAGTTCATGTGTGTCATATAGATAACATTGTGCTCACTCCCGTAGAGTTATTTAGGAGTCTGCATTGATTGGCTAAACTGCATGTCTGTCAAAAGCACTGAGGTAAGGGGGCAGTCTACAGAGGTTTAAATACAAGGTAATCACAGAGGTAATATGCATATTAATATAACAGTGATGGTAATGCAAAACTGGGGAATGGGTAATAAAGGGATTATCTATCTTTTTAATCAATAACAATTCTGGAGTAGACTGTCCCTTTAACTGTATTGCACGCCACTTCACTGCACTTGCCCACTAGAGGGTCCTTTTTTTAAATCAAGCAGCTACATTTAGAATTTTTACATATCATATACCCCATACTTAGTCACTGCATTCTCAATAATGACAGATACACTAATATGGGTTTTAAATGCTGCAACTTTGTTTATTTACAATTAAATAAAAATGAACATAACAAATAAATAAGATCAACCAATGTGATTGTCTGATGAGAACCTTAGTTGACTGTAGCATAGTTCCTCTTAAACCCCTCCTGATCTCCACGAGGTACCCTCTTTTACAGGCCATTATCACCAAATGCAAGCACCCTAGCTGCAACAAATCCCCACAATGAACAGGAGGAAGGGAGGGAGATTATTCTCACACTTATAGTCCTGAAAAAAGGCCTTAACTTCTGTTTTACCCCTATTTAAACTTTCTACCTTAAGACCACCACCACGTACCTCCAACATTAAATTAACAACCATTCACTTGTTCTGCTTTGGGGTAAAATAACTCTCCTCATATTCTTTGCTCTGGGGTGACTTTTGCTTTAATAAATATATGCTGAAAAACATAGGCACTGTTGGTTTGAAAATAATCATTTAAATTAATGATGTTATATACAATTTGAATTACATTGAATTAAACATGTTAATTGCATGAAAAGCAAAGTAATATAAAGACACATGTTTTGAATTTTTCAGTTGGATAAGAAATTCCCAGTTGTATTCTGTATACTGTGTGATATTGGCCTATATTTATTATTATTTAACACAAATGCATATTACAGTATGGCCTGCAATCATAATGTTTACTCTGGTGAAAATGTATAAACATTTAAATACCATTCATTGATGTAAATTAGTATGAATTTTCTCTCAGAACATTGATTAATATTTATAGAGTTTGAAAGCTCACCATACATGAATTGTTTCAATTAAAGAACTTCAATACTTGATCAATACCTCATAAACAATTACACAAAATTATCTAAATATTTAAAGGGATATTAAAGTGTGAAAATAAATTGTACAATATGATACAGCATTTTATTATTGCGCTATTGCTTGTATATAACTATGTGTTTAACTCCTGCAAAGGGATTAAACACATAGTTAAAAACAGCTCCAGAGCAGCTAGTGGAAAACATCTGTTGAGCCAATGACAAGAGTGTGTATGCACCAATCAATGGCTAACTCCCAGTAGTGTAGGATATGTATATGTTATTTTTCAACAAAGGACACAAAGAGAAGAATGTAAATTTGATAGTAGAAGTTTAAAGTATCTTAAAATTACATAGCCCTATCTGAATAAAATTTTGTTTTGACTTCCATATCCCTTTAAATTTAAACTTCAATACATTTCCCCTTGTTAGTGCTGAGAAGCCAATAATTATATGGATACGTCATTAGCAGACACAAATGGGTTGAAACCACTGGAGGTTCAAAAATAATCTAGACTGTTGCTTTAAAAGATAAATTAAAGGACCACTCAATGCAGTAGAATTACATAATTATCAAGTTCATAATAAAAAAGACAATATAATAGCACTTACTCTGAATTTCAAAGAAGCAGAAGATTTTTTTTTTCTGACAAATTTATTTTTTTCTCCCATTTTCCGGCCCCCTGTATTATGTGACAGACATCAGCCAATCACAAACTAGTATACATATACCTTGTGAGCTTGTGCACATGCTCAGTAGAATATTGTTCCTCAGAAAGTGTGAATATAAAAAGATTGTGCAAAATTTGGAAGTAAATTGGAAAGTGTCTTAAAACTGCATGCTCTATCTGGATCATAAAAGTTTATTTTGACTTGAGGGTTCCTTTAAGAAAAAACTCAGAAAAAAACTCAGTATTTATTTTAAATTAACTGTTTGTAAAACACTTTTATCCCCACCAAACTATGTCCTAGATTCATAAAGAGCTCATAAAATTGCCTTGGGCCTTAGTTGTGAAGACAAGATCATGTTATAAACTAATTGAGTATCAATGTAAGTCATTAGTTTCATAAATAGGTTTTATTGGATTTAGGCAAAAAAAAAACTACATCACAACTCAAAATTTCCACAGTTCAAAGACATTTGTACCCTCCCCTCAACACACCCCTGAGTTGTGGGTTTAGTTCCATTATAATCAAAGGAGATGCATCTATCTCTCAAATGATCTATCTATTGTTACTGCATAGAACAAGTTCCAGTGTAAATGATACCAGCATCACAAAAGTATGCTTAAAATTAAATAAAGTGGAAAGAATACAACCTCTTTAAAGCAGCCCACTGTAGCATTTGCACAACAGAAAACGTTGAAAAAGAAAAAAGAGTTAAAAATGATACAACTTTATCAGCTTTGCAATAGTAAGACATAATTGTGAGATTAAATACTTCACAGAGATAATAGCAGGAATAAAAATTAGGGGGTGAATGTTTCTAAAAATTCAAAATTTAAAACGAATTTTGATACATTCGTTCATTTGAATCAAATTTTGAATGTTTATATTACATTCTAACATTCTATTTTCGAATTTTCGTTTTCGAATTTTTCAATAAAATTCGAAAATATTTGTTTGAATAATAGAATGTTTAGCTATATATTCATTCAATTTCGAAATGTAATATTAGAATTTGAATGTGACATTCAAATTCGAAATAGTATTTCTAGTCTACAACTGTGTTTAATAAATGTAATATTCGAATTCGAATGCTACATTCAAATGTCACATTAAAATTCAAAATATTATTTCTAGTCTAATACTATGTTTTTAAAATGTAATATTCGAATTTGAATGTGACATTGGAATTCAAATGTGACTTTCGAATTCAAAATAGTATTTCTAGTTTACAACTGTGTTTAATAAATGTGATATTCAATTCGAATGTGATATTCGATTCAAATGTGACTTTCAAATTCAAAATAGTATTTGTAGTCTAATACTGTGTTTTATAAATGTAATATTCAAATTGGAATGTGATATTCGATTCGAATGTGATATTCGATTTGAATGTGACATTTGAATTCGAAATAGTGTTTCTAGTCTACAATTGTGTTTTTATAAATGTAATATTCGAATTCGAAAGTGACATTCGAATTCGAATGTGACATTCGAAAACTGTAAATAACATTTGACAATCAAATTTTTAAGAATATTCGTTCTTATCAACATTCTATTATGTAAATCGAATTTATACAATAACATTTGTTCTAACGTTCAGATTCGAATATAAACACATTCGCCCATCCCTAATAAAAATTCTGCATGCTAGGCCTAGGTTTACATGAGAAACCTTTTGGTGAGAAACATGATCAGGCATCTGGAGTATTCCAGATACTCATGGTCATCCCAAGGTCAAACCACTTGTTTTGTCTGTGATGTTTCTGCAATGCAAGGCTATTTGTCTCTAACAATGAAGACGTGAATATTCTACATGTACAAATATTTACTTGTCATTTACCATGATTCAAGAGTGTTTCTGAAGTTGTTAACCGATAAATTTTCTTCTACAAATACCAAGATGCTGAACATTAAATTAAAATGATGCACAAATTAAAGTCCCAAGGTTATCAAGATGAAATGTTAAACTTAACTTACCTTGGAACAGATTACAAGTGGCACACTAATGATAGCGCTGGTCAAGATACGCAATATCGCTGGACCACGCTAACATTAGCCTGTGACTTGATATTACAAGTCCATGGTAATGTGACTTTAGCAGAGAAGGGTTAGTGCAGCCTACATAGCTTTAGCAGAACCTATACTTTCAATAAAGATCCGGACACAATAACTTTTGCTCACAATACAAGTTAAAAGTTATACGCCTAGCTTACAAGTTTGGCGTTAGCCTTAAAAAGCAGCATTGAGAGGTCTGAACGCTGCTTTTTAACGCCCGCTGGTATTACGAGTCAGGGAGGAAAGGGTCTACCACTCACTTTTATTCCGCGACTCGAGGCTACCGCAAATCCCCTTACGTCAATTGCGTATCCTATCTTTTTAATGGGACTTGCCTAACGCCGGTATTACGAGTCTTGGAAGAAGTGAGCGGTTTACCCTCTCCTGTCAAGACTTCTACTGCATTTAAAAGTCAGTAGTTAAGAGTTTTATGGGCTAACGCCGGAACATAAAGCTCTTAACTAAAGTGTTACAAAGTACACTAACACCCATAAACTACCTATTAACCCCTAAACCGAGGCCCCCCCACATCGCAAACACTATAATAAAAAAATTTAACCCCTAATCTGCCGACCGGACATCGCCACCACCTACATTATACCTATGAACCCCTAATCTGCTGCCCCTAACATCGCCGACACCTACATTATATTTATTAGCCCCTAATCTGCCGCCCCCAATGTCACCGCCACCTACCTACAATTATTAACCCCTAATCTGCCGACCGGACATCGCCACCACTTTAATAAATGTATTAACCCCTAAACCACAGCACTCCCGCCTCGCAATCACTAGTTAAATTTTATTAAACCCTAATCTGCCTGCCCTAACATCGCCAACACCTACTTACATTTATTAACCCCTAATCTGCCGACCCCAACGTCGCCGCTACTATATTAAATGTAATAACCCCTAAACCTAAGTCTAACCCTAAGTCTAACCCCCCTAACTTAAATATAATTTAAATTACACAAAATAAATTTAACAAAATTAAATAAATTATTCCTATTTAAAACTAAATACTTACAGATAAAATAAACCCTAAGCTAGCTACAATATAACTAATAGTTACATTGTAGATAGCTTAGGATTTATATTTATTTCACAGGCAATTTTGTATTTATTTTAACTAGGTACAATAGTTATTAAATAGTTATTAACTATTTAGTAACTACCTAGCTAAAATAAGTACAAAATTACCTGTAAAATAAATCCTAACTTAAGTTACAATTACACCTAACACTAAACTATCATTAAACTAATTACCTAAACTACCTACAATTAAATACAATTAAATTCAATAAACTAAATTACGAAAAAAACTAACATTAATTTACAGAAAAAAATTTTTTACAAGAAGTTTAAACTAATTATACATAATCTAAGCCCCCTAATAAAATAAAAAAGCCCCCCAAAATAATAAAATGCACTACCCTATACTAAATTACAAATAGCCCTTAAAAGGGCCTTTGCAGGGCATTGCCCCAAAGTAATCAGCTCTTTTACCTGTAAAAAAAGAAATACAACCCCCCCCAACATTAAAACCCACCACACACACATCCAACCTTACTCTAAAATGCACCCAATCCCCCCTTAAAAAAACCTAACACTACCCTATTGAAGATCACCTTACCGGGAGATGTCTTCACCCAGCCGGGCCGAAGTCATCCAAGAAGCCGGGCACAAGTGGTCCTCCATCCGGCAGAAGTCTTCATCTGATCGGGGCAGAAGAGGTCCTCCATCCGGCATCTTCTATCTTCAACCTTCCGGCGCGGAGCGGCTCCATCTTGAAGACATCCAGCGCGGAGCATCCTTCCTGGCCGACGGACTAACGACGAATGAAGGTTCCTTTAAATGACGTCATCCAAGATGGCGTCCCTTGAATTCCGATTGGCTGATAGGATTCAATCAGCCAATCGGAATTAAGGTAGGAAAAATCTGATTGGCTGATGCAATCAGCCAATCGGATTGACCTCACATTCTATTGGCTATTCCAATCAGCCAATAGAATGCAAGCTCAATCCGATTGGATCAGCCAATCGGATTTTTCCTACCTTATTCCGATTGGCTGATAGAATCCTATCAGCCAATCGGAATTCAAGGGACGCCATCTTGGATGACGTCATTTAAAGGAACCTTCATTAGTTTGCTGGATGGAGGACCTCTTCTGCCCCGATCGGATGAAGACTTCTGCCGGATGGAGGACCACTTGTGCCCGGCTTCTTGGATGACTTTGGCCCGGCTTTTAAGGGGGGATTGGGTGGGTTTTAGAGTAAGGTTGGGTGTGTGGGTGGTGGGTTTTAATGTTTGGGGGGGTTGTATTTCTTTTTTTACAGGTAAAAGAGCTGATTACTTTGGGGCAATGCCCTGCAAAAGGCCCTTTTAAGGGCTATTTGTAATTTAGTATAGGGTAGGGCATTTTATTATTTTGGGGGCTTTTTTATTTTATTAGGGGGCTTAGATTAGGGGTAATTAGTTTAAACTTTTTGTAATTTTTTTTTTCTGTAATTTTGTTGGGGGTGTTTTCTTCGTAATTTAGTTTATTGAATTTAATTGTATTTAATTGTAGGTAGTTTAGGTAATTAGTTTAATGATAGTCTAGTGTTAGGTGTAATTGTAACTTAGGTTAGGATTTATTTTACAAGTAATTATTAGTAGTTAATAACTATTTAATAACTATTGTACCTAGTTAAAATAAATACAAAGTTGCCTGTAAAATAAAAATAAATCATAAGCTAGCTACAATGTAACTATTAGTTATATTGTAGCTATCTTATGGTTTATTTTATAGGTAAGTATTTAGCTTTAAATAGGAATAATTTATTTCATTGTAGTTATTTTATTTTGATATATTTAAATTATATTTAAGTTAGGGGGGTGTTAGGTTTAGACTTAGGTTTAGGGGTTAATAACTTTATTATAGTGGCGGCGACGTTGGCGGCGGCGGCAGATTAGAGGTTTATTAATTTAATATAGTTGTGGCAAAGTTGGGGGGGCAGATTAGGGGTTAATAACTATAATGTAAGTGTCAGCGATGTTGGGGGCAGCAGATTAATGGTTTATAAGTATAATGTAGGTGGCGGCGGTGTCCGGAGCGGCAGATTAGGGGTTAATAGTATAATGCAGGTGGCGACGATGTTGGGGGAGGCAGATTAGGGGTTAATAAATGTAAAATTAGGGGTGTTTAGACTCGAGGTTCATGTTAGGGTATTAGGTGCAGACATATTTTTTATTTTCCCATAGGAAACAATGGGGCTGCGTTAGGATCTGAACGCTGCTTTTTTGAAGGTGTTAGGTTTTTTTTCAGCCGGCTCAGCCCCATTGTTTCCTATGGGGAAATTGTGCACAAGCACGTTTTGCCATCTTACCGCTACAGTAAGCAACGCTGGTATTGAGGTTAGATGTGGAGCTAAATTTTGCTCTACGCTCACCTTTTTGCGGCTAACACCAGGTTTAAAAAAACCTCTAATACCAGAGTTGGCTTAAGGTAGCGTTAGAAAAAATAGGAGCGTTAGAGCCGCAAGCCTTACCAACAAAAACTCGTAATCTAGACGATAGTTTGCACTCAAGGGAAAACCAAGACTGCGCTAGAATATTTGTAAGAGTTAAAAAAAAATATTGAATTAAAATAAAATATTACATATATGCACACAGGTCACATATTGTTAAAATATTTTAAAATGGTTAAAATAGATATGGTATATAGCAAAATGTTTGGAAAGGGCTCTAATGTATAAATATCTGTATATAATTGTGTATGTGTGTCTAAAAATGTGTATGTGTGTATATATATATATCTGTTTATATTCAAATAGATATCTAAGTATAGATATATATATTACGAAAAAAATAATCAGTTGTATATAGAAATATATTTTAAAAATAAAAAGAGCATTTTCTTCTACGAGTAGAACATAGGAATGTAAATTATTCATAACACCTTCTAGTACAGTGTTGGGTTTGCCCTTTTGCGATTATAATAGTTTTTTGTTTTCAGCACGCCACATAAAAGGAACAATGCATTAGTGAGTTCACAATATCTGAAGTTAGCGTACCTCAGCCTTTCGCTCACACAGTCACTTTTTACTTTCAATTTGTAATACATATGTTAATGGGGCTGCAATCATTTTTTTCTTTGAGCACAGCAAAAAATAAATTTAGCACGCTACTTGTAATCTGGTCCCTAGGGTTTTATATCAATCAGTTTTTTAATGAGTGTGCAGTATTCATATTGCATAATTATAGACTAATTCTATCTAAATTTCATAAAAAAAAAAAAAAAGTAATAAAAGCCATGGGGCCGATTTATCAAGCTCCGTATATGTTTCCTCGTGAGCCTTCAGGTTCGCAGGAAACAGACGTTATGAAGCAGCAGTCTAAAGACCGCTTCTACCTAACTTGTCCGCCTGCTCTGAGGCCGCAGACAGAAATGAACCCGATCAAAAATGATGAGGTTGATTGACACCCCCTGCTCGCGGCCGATTGTCTGCGAATCTGCAGGGGGCGGCATTGCACCAGCAGTTCACAAGAACTGCTGGTGCAATGATAAATGCAGACAGCGTATGCTGTCAGCATTTATCGATGTGCAGCGGATATGAATACGCTACATCGTATCATGTCCGCTCACACTATGATAAATCTACCCCCATGTATTGACTATCTTTAACATTGTTCCACCGTTCTATAATTCCATAGTTTTTGTTACTCAAAGGTAATTGTTATTTTATCAAAAGAACATTGTAATTAGAATAAGTAAACACATTTTCTATACTACATGTTTGTTGTTCTGGAAAACAAGCTGAATGTTAGCTTAGCCTACAAAATACAATGAAAAAAATCATTTTTACCATAAATATGGAAGTGTTTTGACATGGTTCATATATCTTGTTTATCAATGTTTCTATGATAAGAAATTCCATAGTACTTTCTTGGTATATTATGGTATTCACAAAAAATATATAGAACTATATCATCAAAAACCTTATCTTAAACAAATTAATTTCACAATAAAGCAGACAGGATTTTTGTAAAAAAAAAGGTTGTAAAAGAATTTCTATCTTTAATAACAGATGAAGAAGATAAAGAATATTTAATATATTTTGCACTTAAAGGGACACTCAAGTCAAAATTAAACTTTCATGGTTCAGATAGGGCATGCAATTTTAAGCAACTTTCTAATTTACTCCTATGATCAAATTTTCTTCATTCTCTTGATAATTTTATTTGAAATGCAAGAATGTAATTTTAGATGCCAGCCCATTTGTTTTGGTGAACAACCTGGGTTGTTCTTGCTGATTGGTGGATAAATTCATCCACCAATGAACAAGTGCTTTCCATGGTTCTGAACCAAGCAAATAGCTTAGATGCCTTCTATTTCAAATAAAGATAGCAAGAGAACTAAGAAAAAATGATAATTGGAGTAAATTAGAAAGTTGCTTAAAATTGCATGCTCTATCTGAATCATGATAGAAAAAAATTGGGTTCAGTGTCCCTTTAAGCAAGCAGAGTAGTCAGACAGGAAGAGTTCAATAACATTATGGCAATCCAGTACTTTAGGGGTTAAGCAAGCAGAGTAGTCAGACAGGCAGAGTTCAATAATGTTGTGGCAATCCAGAATACAGTGACAATCACACCCAGGAGCACACTAAGTAACACCTATACTTGGACAGTGATAGGTAGAAAGTGAGCAACTTACTTACTTTCCAATTTACTTCTATTATCTAATTTGCTCAATTCTTTAGATATCCTTTGTTGAAGAAATAGCAATGCATATGTGTGAGCCAATCACACAAGGCCCCTAGGTGCAGCAACCAATCAGCAGCTACTGAGCATATCTAGATATGCTTTTCAGCAAGTGATATCAAGAGAATGAAGCAAATTAGATAATAGAAGTAAATTAGAAAGTTGTTTAAAATGACATGCGCTTTCTAAATCACAAAAGAAAAAAATTGGCTTTCATGTCCCTTTAACCTTCATTTTTGGTTATTCATTTCTTTGGTGTCTTTTACATCTTAAAAAATTGCAATTTATAACAACAAAATATGATATAAATTGAATAATTTTTTATACCATTAGGACTTTTGCAGATGATAATTTATGGGGGGTTTTAAGAGCCAGTTTTATCAGAATCTTGCTTTGTGTGCTAAATTATTATTACACTGGATACACGTCACTAAATTTAATATTCTACTTTGCAGAAATATCACACAGTAAAATTAATCTGTTAAAAGAAATTTTAACAGTAACAAACTGTGGATATTTTTTTTGTGCAGAAAGCATTCGTTTTATATATGGACGCTTTCAAACTGAAAAGAAATCTGTACTTGCCATTGGCAAAGTAGTGCTAATATTAGAAGATTGCCTGCAAGCAAATGAGTGACATTAAGCTAACCCAGATTTGAACTGACACACAATTCATATCACTTGTCCAAGATAGTGTAGTGCTGTTTTTTTCCCCCAGAAATTCAGCGTCCCAATTTCAGCTTTATTTCTTCCAATATTATTTTATTCCTTCTTGGTCAGAATATAAAATATAAAGCAAATAAAAATATATGCAGATTAACACTCTTTATTACAAAACTGCTGCATAGTACCTGTACGGCAACTAGAACTATAGTACTTGGCTTAAGAAGACTGATGTGGCTTAGCTTGTAGGCTTTTCATTTAATTAGAAATTAATCTTCGAAATATGGAAATTCACTTTATTCTCTTTTAATTCAGAAATCTGTGGTTTGTTAGCAGTAATTGTTTTCAGTTCTCATAAAACTCAGACTAGTTTTATTTTCCTAAAACTTTGGATCTATACATAGACTGTAACATTGTATTAAAATATGTTATAATGAATATACAATACAGCTGTTGTTTTGCTTTGCATTGAAAAGTTATCAATATTTTTGTACAAATGTATTCAGTCAAGTTGATCAGAATACTGCATATTAGTTGATTCTAATCTTTCTGATTTTCTTTGTTTTATTATTTTGGGAAAAATGGGCAAAACCTTTTTTTATTAAAGGGATATGAATTCCACATTTTTTTCTTTCATGATTTTTAAGCAATTTTCTAATTAACTCCTATTATAAAATTTTCCTCATTCTCTTGGTTTCCTTATTTGAAAAAGCAGAAATGTAAGCTTAGGAGCAGGCCCATTTTTGGTTCAGACCCTGGGTAGTGCTTCTTGATTGGTGGCTACATTTAGCAGCCAATCAACAAGCACTACCCAGGTGCTGAACCACTAGGAATGTTAAAGTGCCATAAAAAAATGTGAGTTGTTAGCATATTTTAGAAGGGTCAATTAAGGCAAAGTGTGAAAAAAAGTGAAAAAAACCTTATAAGTATTTTAATAAAATTTTTGAACAATCTGCAAAATTACTTACACTTTTGTATTGCCAAGAGAAGCCTGCTTCACACATACCTTGTGGTGTCATAAAACAAAAGTGTGTACATAAGGATAATTAATTCTGCAACAAAGGGGGTTGAGGAGGGGTAGACCTGCTATGCACTAACTAATGCAAGAACATTATATTTTGTTTGTATGAAATATATGGAAACATATTGGGCTAGATTACAAGTGTAGTACTAAATTATCGCATGCCCGAAAACGGGAAAATATATATGTCTATATATGTATACATATGTGTTTATGTATTTATATGTGTATATGTATTTACAGACATGTATACAAATATAAACATAAATATATATGTACACACACACACACGCATATATATATATATATATATATATATATATATATATATATATAAGTTCATTGGAGCCCTTTGCAATTAAGTAGATAGAAAACATGTAAAACCATATTTATGCAATATGCATTTTTAATAAAGTGTTATAGTAAATATTTACTGTAAATATTTCACATTCCAATGTTCTGCACATAGCAGAATATGTTCTATGTAGTTTTACATAGATATTCCTATATATATCTGTATATATTTATACCTAGAGATAATATATATATATATATATATATATATATATATATATATATATATATATACAAAATATATAACACACAGAGAAAGTCCAGCACTCACTTACAAGCTCTCAGCTAAGATTAAAAGCAAAAATGGAAGGTTTAGTTACCGCATTTGGCCAAATGGGACAAGGTACCACGTCAAGGCCCCTTCCAAAAACCTGGGACCCTAAAACAGCCACGCAATGCAAGCTCTCAATCCAACAAACTGGGAACAAGTAAAGGGTGCACATGCATATATAATCACCCCAGACATATACAAAACATGAAAGGGGACTGCACTCTCAGACCGGACCAGGAACACATAAAATGACCCTGCAACATGCTCAGCCCTGGGTGCTCAATGGCACTCACAGGAAGCTGTTCTATCCCCAGAGTCACAGGCAGTTAACCCCAAACAGGTCTGGGTACAGGAACCATAGGGAAAATTACAAAACAAATTAATACAACACACAGAGAAAGTCCAGCACTCACCCACAAGCTCTCAGCTAAGGTTAAAAGCAAAAATGAAAGAGTTAGTTACCACATTTGGCCAATTGGTACAAGCCCAGGTTCCACGTCAAGGTCCCTTCCAAAAACCTGGGACCCTAAAACAGCCAGAGAATGCAAGCTCTCAATCCAACAAACTGGAAACAAGTGAAGGGTGCACAGGCTTATGTAATCACCCCAGATATATACAAAGCACGGAAGGCGACTGCACTCTCAAACCGGACCGGGTAAACATCCCATGACCCTGCAACATGCTCAGTCCTGGGTTCTCACTGGCACTCATAGGAAGCTTTGCTGTCCCCAGTGTCACAGGCAGTTAACCCCAGACAGGCCTGGGTGCAAGAACCATAGGGAAAATTACAAAACAACTTAATACAACAAACAGAGAAAGTCCAGCACTCACCTACAAGCTCTCAGCTAAGATTAAAAGCAAAAATGGAAGGGTTAGTTACCGCATTTGGCCAAATGGGGCAAGCCCATGTGCCACGTCAAGGTCCCTTCCAAAAACCTGCAACCATAAAACAGTTACACAATGCAAGCTCTCAATCCAACAAACTAGGAACAAGAGAAAGGGGGCACATGCTTATGTAATCACCCCAGACATATACAAAACACCGAAAGGAGCTGCACTCTCAGACAGGACTGGGTACACATCCCATGACCCTACAACATGCTCAGCCCTGGGTACTCACTGGCACTCACAGGAAGCTGTGCTGTCCTTTCCATTTTTGTTTTTAATCTTAGCTGAGAGCTTGTAAATGAGTGCTGGACTTTGTGTGTTGTATTAATTTGTTTTGTAATTTTCCCTATGGTTCTTGCACCCAGCCTGTCTGGGGTCAATTGCCTGTGACTCTGGGGACAGCACAGCTTCCTGTGAGTGCCAGTGAGCAACCAGGGCTGAGCATGTTGCAGGGTCATTTTATGTGTACCTGGTCCAGTCTGAAAGTGCAGCCCCCTTCCGTGTTTTGTATATGTCTGGGGTGATTACATAAGCCTGTGCACCCTTCACTTGTTCCCAGTTTGTTGGATTGAGAGCTTGCATTGTGTGGCTGTTTTAGGGTCCCAGGTTTTTGGAAGGGACCTTGATGTGGTAGCTGGACTTGTCCCATTTGGCCAAATGCGGTAACTAACCCTTTCATTTTTGCTTTTATTCTTAGCTGAGAGCGTGTGTGTGCTGGACTTTCTCTGTGAGTTGTATTAACTCTATGGTTATTGCACCCAGACCTGTCTGGGATTAACTGCCTGTGACACTGGGGACAACACAGCTTCCCGTGAGTGCCAGTGAGCACCCAGGGCTGAGCATGTTGCAGGGTCATGGATTTGTACCCAATCCAGTCTGAGAGTGCAGTCCCCTTCCGTGTTTTGTATATGTCTGGGGTGATTACATAAGCCTGTGCACCCTTCACTTGTTCCCAGTTTGTTGGACTGAGAGCTTGCATTGTGTGACTGTTTAGGGTCCCAGGTTTTTGGAAGGGACCTTAATGTGGTACCCTTCTGTGTTTTGTATATATATATATATATATATATATATATATATATATAGTAGCAAAAGAACATGATATTAAAAGCCAATTCTGAAAAAGTTAGGACAGTATGGAAAATGCAAACAAAAAAAAAGAGTAATTTGAAAATTCAATTCACCATGTACTATTCTCAAAACACATAATTAACACATTATTTGATGTATTTTTGAAAATATACACTCATTTCAACTGTTTACCACTGTGTAACATCACCTGTTCTTTAAATAACACTTATTAAGCATTTGGACACTAAAGACATCAGTTGGTTAAGTTTAGCAAGCGTAATTTCCCCCTATTCTTCCATTATGCATGTCTTCAGCTGCGCAACTGTAGGGGGCCTTCAATTCCTTATTTTGCACTTCATAATGCGTCACACATTCTCAATCAGAGACAGGTCAGGATTGCAGGCAGGCCATACTAACAACTGCACTCTCTGATTATGCAACCATGCTCTTGTAATATGGACAGAATGTGATTTGGCATTGTCCTGCTGGAAAATGCAAGGACGTCCCTGGAAAAGACGACGTCTGGATGGCAGCATATGTTGCTCCAAAATGTATACATATGTTTCTGAATTAAAGGGATAGTAAACCCAATTTTGTTCTTTCATGATTCGGACAGAGCATACAATTTTAAGCAACTTTCTAATTTACTCCTAATATCAATTTCTTCGTTCTCTTGCTATCTTTATTTGAAAAGGCAGGAATGAAAGTTTTGGAGCCAGCCTATTTTTTGTTCAGTACCCTGGATAGGGCTTGCTGATTTAGCCATCCAATCAGCAAGCACAATATTTCCATAGCATAAATAACATCTTATTTTTCAGCTTCCATTGCATCTTGCAGGGTGTGTTGTTAATTCCATATACAAATCAAACAGAGCAAGGCATGTTCATAGTCAGAGGAAAAAGAAAAATAACAAATACATTTAAACCTCTTACTCCTTGTCAATACGCAGTGAACATCACATATTACATAATTCCTTATTTATACTATTTGGATATATTTCACCAATAAAACAAAAACAGGACAAGACCAAAACAGAACGAAACAAAAAAATAGTCACTAGTCTCTGGGGAATTTGTTTCGATCTAATGCTGTTTCTAAACATACAGAGCCCTTATAAGGGGAAATCACCTGGATTTTCATTTTTCTTGGATATGAAAGGATTAAGCTTTTCCATTTATTAAAAAAGCTTTTAATTTTAGCGATATCAAATTGCTCCAAGATTAATTGATTGTTTATTTTCTTTACAAGCTCAGCTGACATAGGCGCTTTTTTAGATTTCCAATATTTTAATATTAAAGTCCTTCCGTTAAGTATAACCAAGTTTACAAAACTTTTACTTGTTAAATTCTTGGACTCAGCCAACAGAAAAAATAAATTTTTATCCTGAATCTTTAAAGGACTTTGTATTATTTTACTCATACAAAATTCAATTTTATTCCAGTATTTCTTTATTTTGGGGCAATTCCACAAGCAGTGATACAGATCAGCAGCCAAACTACACTTTTTGCATGCACTACCATTGTTAACCCACTTTGATTTCAGATATGGTGTAATATAAGCTTTATTTATTATTTTAACATGTGATTCTCATAATGTAGTAGTTATTGTAGCTTCCTCAACCATCTTTAAACTCTTCTGGATTATGTTAGTAGAATTTTTCCAACTCGCTGCTCTTTTATCAATATTTTCTTGCCCCTGATATGCCTTCACTGTTTTATATAACAAAGAAATAGAGAAATTGCCTGCTTTATATAAGCCAATCACTGGTTCTATTCCTTCTCAAGCTGTTTCAGCTAAAGTTTCTTTCACAATTTCATCAAATAGGTGCTGTATCTGGAGATATGCATAAAAATCTTTATCTAACAGATTAAAATCCCTTTTTAATTCCGCAAAGACCTTACATCTGTCTTCATCTTTCTACTTCAACTGTTGAATATAGATCAGACCCTGTTGGTTCCATCGCGCAAAAAAAATAGAGTTAAAAGCTGATATAAATTAAAAATTTCCAATGATTGGTAGATATTTAGAAAAAGACAAATTTAGTTTCATAATTTTTAGAATTTTTTGCCATGCCTTTATTACGTTACTCAATACAGGTAAATATTTGATCCTCACAGGCAATTTGTTCCCTGTGAAATAAAGTATGGCTTTTAGTGAATAAGGTGCCACCATCTGATTTTCTAATCTAGGCAAAGGGGCCTATTTATCAATCTCCGGACGTTACTCAATACAGATAAATATTCGATCCTCATAGGCAATTTGTTCCCTGTGAAATGAAGTAGGGCTTTTAGTGAGTAAAGTGCCACCATCTGATTTTCTAATCTAGGCAAACGGGCCCATTTATCAAGCTCCGGATCGAGCTTGAGGGTTCGTGTTTTTGGCGAGCCTGCAGGCTCGCCAGAAACACCAGTTATGAAGCAGGGGTCTAAAGACCGCTGCTCCATAACCTGTCCACCTGCTCTAAGCAGGCAGACAGACATTGCCGCAATTCAACCTGATTGAGGATGATCAGGTTGATTGACATCCCCTTGCTGGCAGCAGATTGTCCGCAAATCTTCAGGGGGTAGCGTTGCACCAGCAGCTCACAAGAGCTACTAGTGCAATGCTGAATACAGAGAGCATATTGCTCTCTGCATTCAGCGAGGTCTGTCGGAACTAATCCGCACTGTCGGATCAGGTCCAACAGATCTTTGTTAAATAGGCCTCAAAGTATAATACTCATTGTCATTTATCCAGTCTAGGGCTATTTTCCCTAAACAGACAATATTATAAAGTTTGATATATGGTAGGGACAGACCTCCATCGGATCTTAGAAAAGAGAGCTTTTTAAATGCAATTGCTTTCCTTTTCTGTCCCCATAAAAATTGTAGACAACATTTTTTAAATTCTGCTAGATCCCTGTTTTTAATAAAAAAAGGTAAATTTTACATCATATACAAAAGCTTTGGAAAAATCATAATTTTTACCAAATTTATCTTGCCAAAGAGAGACAGCTGGAATTTAGACCAGTTTAATAGGTCCCTATATATTTTATCAAACAGTTGGGGATAGTTCATATCATACCATTCGTTGGGATTTTTATTGGGATTTTTCATACAAGTTCTTGTTTTATATAGCCATAGAATTTCTGACTTAGTAGGATTTGGTTTATATCCAGAAAAGGCACTAAATTCCTCCATAACATTATTTAAAATTGGGATATTTTTTTCTGAGTCTCGAATAAAGACTAATAGATCATCTGCATAAAGCAGTAATGTACTTTTCCTTTGTCCTAGCCATATTCCCTCTAGATCTTTCCTCAAAGCAATTGCTAACGGTTCTATAGCTAGATTAAATAAATATGGGGATAATGGACAGCCGTGTCTAGATCCTTTTTGGAGCGAGAAATTAGAAGTAGGGATCCCGTTCACTAGAATAGCTACTGATGGGTTTGTATAGATCATGTTTATAAAGTCTTTTAGTCACTGTTCAGGAGCGAAATGGGTCTATATGCATTTATATCTGTCGGGTCTTTATCTTTTTTTAATATTAGCGATATTAGTGAAGCATTAAAATAACGTGACTGCATATTATTTTGTACATAATATTTGTTAAACACATGTTGTAAAGTTGGGACAATTTCTTCAGTGAGTATTTTGTATAGTTCAATAGGTAACTGATCTGGGCCTGAAGCTTTATCTAACGATGAGGACTTAAAAGCTTGAATGATTTCTTTCTGTGTTATCTCTGCGTTTATGGTATTTAGCTGTTCTATAGAGATCTTAGGACTTGGATTCTTGCCCAAAAATCAATTTTTGCTTGTAAATTGATTTCCCCTTTTGAATACATTTTTTGGAAAAAATGTGCTATGTAGTTTCTTATTTCCTGCACGTTGGTGCACCTTTCTCCATTGATATTAAGGGTTTCAATAACCTGTCTTTTTCTTTTAATTCTTACAAGATTTGCCAGCGATTTCCCTACTTTTCCCCCATATCTAAAAAAAAAGCTCTAGTCCTCAACTCTTCCTGTACCCTTCTTTGTGTTAAAAACACTTCTCTTTCCTTTTTACTCTCCATATATTTCTCCCAAAGTTTTTTATTAGCAGAATCACTTATAAATGATTTATAGGAGTTACGAAGGCGCTGAGCTAATAATATATCTTTAGCTTGCTTTCTGTGTTTATTTTGCACTATGTAAGCTTTAATTTAGCCTCTGACTACTGCCTTAAATATCTCCCACATTAGTTCACTGTTCTCTAAAGGGGTATAGTTGAATTTGGAGAACTCTCTCTATTTTAGTTTTAACCAATTTTTAAATGGATTTTTTGCGTAAAGGTATTTTGGGAAATGTTGTTAGTGTTTAATTTCTTAATATTCAGTTTCAGAGTCACAACTGCATGATCTGAAAATATTATTTCATTTATTCCTGCGGACATCTCTAAATTAGTGACCCTTTCAGAAATCAAGAAGGCATCTATTCTAGACATTGTTTTATATGTATATGATGAACACGTATATGCTCTATTGTCTGGATTTTGGAGTCTCCATAAATCACACATTTTCAATTTTTGACAATTTTTTTTAACAATTTGGCTTCCTGCTTACTATTTTTATTTAGGGAAGGCTTTATTCTATCCAAAGCTGGGTGCATAACAAAGTTAAGGTCTCCTGCAATGATTAAATTCTTTGAGCAATGCGGAATCAATTTTACTTGCAGATCAACCCAAAAAATGTTTATCTAACTTGTTGGGTCCATAAACATTGCATAATACTAATTGGACTTCCTCTACCTCCAGCTATATTATATCTCTCCTCTTTGTCTAAATCTAATTGCAAAATTTGTAAATCAAATTTTTATTAAAAAGGATTGCAACTCCTTTTTTTCTATTAGTACATTGTGTTGCTATCACTTCCCCCACCCATCCAGTTCTTAGTTTATTTAGCTATTTTTCTTTCAGATTAGTCTCCTGAATTAGGGCAATATCAGGTTTAGCTTGTCTAAGATGTTTCAAAATATTTTTCCTTTTCTGGGGCAAAGTAATTCCGCCTACATTCCAGGACACTAATTGGATGCTATCTTTCATTCTAGATTACTAAAATAAATTTGTTATAGAGAGACTAGTGCACAGCAAAACAAAGCAAAACTATACAAAACAAAACTTAACCAAAAACAAAAGCAAAACAGAACAACACAAAATAAAAACCAAGTAAAAATAAAACAAAACAAGACTTCCAACCCGAGGACTCTGCCCCTAAAACAAATATATACATCAGAAGTAATTTTTTTGTTATACTCTTCAACTTGTAGGTAATAGCCCACTTATTCTCAGTTTACTTTGGTACATTTATAATAATCAATGTAAAAATACAGAGAGCAGGGACTATCAGCATTTATAAATTCACCGTAGACTAGCTACTCATATTTGTATACCTTGTCCTTTTTTATTCAGAAATTTCTGTGCCTAATCAGGGTTATTTAGCAGAAACATTCCATTAGCCGTAGTAACTTTAATTTTGACTGGATATATAATGGTTGCTTTAAAACCATCTTTAATCATTCTGGTGCAAATAGGTGTCAATTCACGTCTCCTCTGGGATGTTTCAGCCGAAAAATCCTGGAATGATAGTATATTTATTTCCTTAAATACAAAAGGGAAATGATTTCTTTAATGGCTCAGAATGTTCATTTTATCCTGATAGTTCAAATATTTAACTATAATGTGTCTACCCTTAGTATTAGTTTCGGCAGACTGCCTGACCACCCCTAGTCTGTGCACTCTTTCTACTGGGATTTCTTGTATCTAAACCAAGACTTGATGGTAGCTCAACTGAAACAAATTTTAGGAGATCTTGGAACTCTATAGACTCTGTGATGCCGATAATTCTAACATTATTTCAATGTGAGCAGTCTTCCAGCTCTTCTAGTTTAGCTTGCATAGACTTAGTCTGTGAGGACTGTTCTCTAATTGTTGTTCTTGTTGATGGTTAGAATCTTCTAGGTCTGAGATTCTTTGCTCAGCTTCCTCTAGTCTATTTGCAAATTGTTTAACTTCAGACGATAATATCCCTAGGTCCCTGCAAATTTGGTCAAATTGTGGCATCATTAACTCTGACATTTGTTTAACTATGTCTTGTGTTACTATGTTTTCCATTATAGTGTTTAGAGCAAGGGTGACAGGTTCATTTAAGTTGTCGTTGCTACTCCTAAGCTTTTTCTCTTTAGCCTTTGATGTAATAGCGGGTGATTTAGTTTTATTCTGGGTAATACATTTATCCATAAGTGGCAAAATATCTTATGTGAAAAAAATACACGGCAATATAACTGCAAGAAATATTGTTCTTTGCGAGAAAAAAAATAAGAAAAAAAAATAGAAAAAATAAAAAATAAAATAGTGACACAAATATGGGGCTAGTGGATTTAAGTGAATAACTACTTTGTATGTTATTAAGTGTAATTTACTTAGTGGACGTGCTTAAGTGTTAAAGCTAGGCATCAAGGACTTCCATATACATATAGTTTGGGGTAGTATTTTTTTGTATTTCTATCTACTTCTATCTGAAGGGGTTAACTCTTGTTGTCCCGCTACTCCAACAGATTGCAGCGAGTAGTAAAATCCAATCCCTACGTACTTGTGTCTACTTCTACTATGTCCTCCCCTATCTGCTTAATGAGTTAAATTCCAAGCTCAACTTATGATGAGACACATATCTAGTTTACTCAGGCCATCATTCGATTTGTATCAGATTGTAAACAGATCACATTGAGTAATTCCTTCACTCTTCAAAATATGAATATCTATCTATCATCTATCTATAATCAATGTATCTCTCTGTATATCATCTATCTATGGCCCCTATTTAAGAAAGTCTGGCAGACCTGATCCGACAGTGCGGATCGGGTCCGCCAGACCTCACTGAATACGGCAAGCAATACGCTCGCCGTATTCAGCATTGCACCAGCAGCTCACAAGAGTTGCTGGTGCAACGCCGCCCCCTGCAGACTCGCGGCCAATGGGCCGCCAGCAGGGGGGTGTCAATCAACCCGATCGTACTCGATCGGGTTGATTTCCGGCGATGTCTGTCCACCTGCTCAGAGCAGGCGGACAGGTTATGGAGCAGCGGTCTTTGTGACTACTCCATTCGGAGCTTGATAGATAGGCCCCTATCTATCTATTTATCATCTATCTATTTATCTATCTATCTATCTATTGAATCTATATTTCTGCTATGTAAATCATGGAAACAACAAACACCACCTAATATTAAACCTTACAAAATCAGATTTGATTTAAATTAAAATAACAGCTGTAGTAGAGTTTAGCCTATTACCAAAGTATTTAGTATGATGAAATAATTATTTGTCTTAATGGAGAACAATGCAGTGGTTATTACAATAAAAATTAACAACAATATCTCCTAAAGAGTCCTCAATCAGCCTTAGGAATTTATGACCTATGAGTTCATTGGCAAAGTCTGATAACAAAATGCTTGGCAAATTGTGTTCTAGAATTAAAAAGCCAACATGTCCAAAGATAACAATGTCTATACTGAAAGGAAATCATTCTAGTCAGTTTTACCCAACACTAATATGGTAAATGTTTAAGAGAAAAAAAATCAGGAAATTTGTTAAAACGTAGAAGAAGAAGTTTTTTAATGCAAATATTGTCTCTAAAAAGTAGCCAATAGAACCCACAATGTAGTGATTGTGGAAGAGTGTTGACATTCTATATGTTGATTTAAATTAGCCTAAATATATGCAGTTATATTGTGTGTGCTTTAAACCTGTAATTGTTGTGGATCATGACCGTACATTGTAGAAAGTTATTTAAAGGGCTAATTTTGGCCTGATTTGGCATTTTGTGATTCAGGCAGAGAATGTCATTTAAAAAATAAGGTTTTCATTTATTTATTTTATCAAATTTACTTAGTTCTCATGGTATTTTTGTTGAAGATATATCTAAATAGATAGCGTGTACATTTCTGGAGCAAAAAAAAAATACATTTGATAATAGAAGTTGGAAAGTTTTTTAAAAATGTATAATATATATATATATATATATATATATATATATATATATATATATATATATATATATAACTCCAATAGTAAGCGCACCCCAAAGGTCTTAGCAAAATATCACTTTAATGTGAACGTTTTCGAGTCGAAATGACTCATCCTCAGACAAGCAAACAGTGTACAGTTGCACTTACCACCAACAAAGCTTTAAACATTTCAGAACAGGACGTCACACTCTACACAGTAGACACGTCCCAAAGTGGGCATCATCATCTGTGTCAGCATTAGTCTGAACAGAACACCCATAATGTGGACATAATGATCCTAATACAAAGAATATAAAAAAATACTAATAACAACAATGCGGTAAGTAACGGCACTGGAGGAACCAAATCAAATGTCAGATAACTGATAACAAATGGGTAAGCCTGCGTCGACCTGTGCAATCAAGCCATGTATATCCAGTAACAACACGGAAACTGTCAACAGCATAAGCCAGCAAAGAACAGATGATATTGTACACACAGGTGAACATCAGGCAGTCTCAATAATAATGAAACAAGCAAACAGGAAATATTAGTAAAACTAATAAAAGTGTTTGAACTAGTCTCCCTTTACAAACACTCTATTGAGCCGTAGGCTGTGGTCACCAACCAGTGTGCTCAAACATAGCAAAAGTAAGAAGCAGAGAGAATATATATAGATATAAATCTCTCGAAAAACATCAATAGACAAATAGATAATGGCTCTCCGTTAAATATTGAGACAAAAAGTTTTTTATCCGTTAAAGAAAGGTTTGCCAGTCCAGGTGTACATTTAGACCCTTTGGCATGATGGTTTCAAGTTGAAAGGTCCATCTGGTCTCTCTCTGAAGCAAAAGTCTATTACAATCCCCCCCCCCCTAGTCATAGGGGGGACATGATCAATAATAGTGTACTTCAAATCCGTAACTTTATGTTGGCATTCCAGGAAATGTCTGGCCACCGGTTGTTCTGAGCACCCCTTCTTCAGGGCTGTACGGATGGACGAGCGATGGTTCACCATCCTTGTCCGGAGATAATCCGAGATCTTGCCCACATAGTAAAGACCACAAATGCAGTGTAATAAATACACAATGTAGGTTGTAGTACATGTGAGGTGGTACCTATGTTTATAGATTTTACGTCTATGAGGGTGGTTAAAGGATGGTCCCGTAATAAGCCCTCCGCAGGTAACGCAACCCAGGCATCAGAAGACACCCGGTTTCTTAATGTCCAGCCAAGTAGACTGTTTATAACATTGGATAGGATCAGTTTTGATCAGGAAATCTCTCAAAGAGATCATCTGAGTAAGTGGAAGGGACTTATCTGTTGTGATAATATCCCAATGCTTATTAATCACATTCAGGAGTGCTTTCTTGCCACCAGTGTAGGTAGTAACGAATGTCATGTGTTTCTCTTGAGCATTTATTCTCCCTCCTAGCCCCTCAAGTAGTTTAGAGCTCTGGGTTTCCAATAATTTATTAGGGTAGTCCCGCATCCGGAACCTTTGGATCATCTCACCAAGTTGCGTTTCTCTGTTACTCTCCTCTGTGTTATTCCTCACTTCTCTCAATAGTTGCGATTTTGGAAATGCTTATTTCAGTGCTGGCGGGTGACAGCTGGTGAAATGTAGTAGTGAATTCTTGTCGGTATTTTTGCGGAACAGAGTGGAGTGTAGTTTACCTTGAAGTTTGTATAAACAAATATCTAGGAAGTCTATTTGTCCCATATCGTATTGCATCTTAAATTTTAATGCATGATTTTTAAGGTTAAGATTCATGAACCATCTTTCCAAGTCTTCTGAGGAACCTGTCCATAGCAGAAACAGATCGTCTATATACCTTTCAAAAAAAGGTGATTTCCTCCACTTGCAATAATCCAGTTTCGAACTCTTCAAACCAGGCCATGTATAAATTGGCGTACGATGGGGTCACATTGGACCCCATTGCCGTCCCTGTAAGTTGGAGATAGAACAGCTGCTCGAATCGGAAGTAATTAGTGGTGAGACAGATCTCCAGGAAATAAAGGAGAACCTCTGGAGGTGGACCTATGTATGGAAATCTGGAAAGATGAAAAGCAATTGCCTGATATCAAATGGGTAAGCCTGCGTCGACATGTGCCATCAATTCATGTATATCCAGTAACAACAAGGTTACCTAGGAAACTGTCAACAGCATAAGCTGGCAAAGAACAGATAATATTGTACACACAGGCGAACATCGTGCAATCTCAATAATAAGGAAACAAGCAAACAGGAAATATTAGTAAAACTAATAAAAATGTTTGAACTAGTCTCCCTTTACAAACACTCTATTGAGCCGTAGGCACAATGACTATATTATAAATAGACAATACAGGGTTACTATGGTAACCAACAAATGAGCCCTCACAGTGGGCAAGGGTAGTAGAAGAATACAATATGCTCAGTGTGCTCAAACATAGCAAAAGTAAGAAGCAGAGAGGATATACAACAGCAGAGAGAGTATAGAAACATTAAAAAGATCAAATCTAAGGCACATTACAAAGAATATAGAGGTAAAAAATCTCTCAAAAAACATCAATAGACAAATTGATAATTGCTCTTAGTTAAATATTGAGACAAAAAGGTTTTTATCCATTAAAGAAAGGCTTGCTAGTCCAGGTGTACATTTAGATGCTTTGGCATGATGGTTTCAAGTTGAAAGGTCCATCTGGCCTCTCTCTGTCTCAACTGTCTGATGACAGGACCTATAGATTGTTGCAACATGATCCGACTATGCTGTATAAACAACAACTTGACCATTACATCTAATTGACACATAATCAAGGCTTCATTGACAAAGATACAAGCTTGTTTTTGACAAATGGGGATATATATAAAAACAGCGCTTGGACTTAAAATACTTTTGCCTCTCTCTGTAAACCCCCTTCCTGGTCACGAATTTTAAATGATTTGTAGTTGAGAGTGGCACTACTAAAAGCTAAAAAGTATTAAAAACTATGAGAGGAAATATATGTGTTACCTACTAAAGATTTTATGTATATATTTTCATATAAATAAGTATACCTTTACTAGATTATGAATTTAGGAAGAATACATCTGTTCTATTCACATAAATTTCATAAGCATTTTAGTACAATCAAAAGTTTTTATTATATTACAATCTTATACTGAGAATAAACTAAAACATATAAAATACACAGCTGTATATCTATATAAATAAAATATTTCACTAATGACTCACAAAGTAAAAACAGATATTGATATGATATATAAAATATAAAATATAAAATATAAATGAGAGAGCCCAGATAAAGTAACGATGTCCACAAATATTACTTAGAGGTATGGTCTGTATATTGAAACAAAAGGATTTGTTGAATTAGTTTGAAAGATTCTCTTAATAACACAATTGTTTCAAACAGTTCATATAGTATCCAAGTTCAGTTGATAAAATATCAAAGCTCAAAGATTCTCTTAATAACACAATTGTTTCAAACAGTTCATATAGTATCCAAGTTCAGTTGATAAAATATCAAAGCTCAAATGATTAGAGTGGCAGAGTTCCCAAATGGATGTTAAAAATCCAGTATGTTTAGCAGGGCGACAATCTTGCTTGTGTATTATTTGCAGTAAACTTAAATGGCACTTTATGAGGTATATGACTTTATGAGGTATATCTGAACCGCTATATAAGTGGTCTTACCTCCTCCTTCATGTGTTAACCCCGCTTCATGGGTGGTCTTACCTCTTTTTGAATGTGTTTGAAGTCTCTAGGCTTACCGGTCTTTTAAGTTTGGGTAAACGTAGCGATGCAGCGATTCGGTTTTCTTCAGCTTGCGCAAGCTCTCTTATAAACCGATGGCTTCTTTACCTGCTCTTAGTACTCAGGTGTACGCAGGTGTAGATCTGTGTGAGGTCCGTTAATCTTCCTGCACTTAGTACTCTTTGTACGCAGGTTACAGACAGGTGACTGGTTTCTTTAGCTCCGACCAGTATGATGGTGTACCTTTTGGAATGGTTTCAGCAGTCTGGGTTGGCAAAGAGATTCCTTGCAATACAACTTTTTATCACAGTTTTCTACGCGTTTCACCCGCGTTCCGGGCTTTTTTTTTTTAAAAAGCCTGGAACGCGGGTGAAACGCGTAGAAAACTGTGATAAAAAGTTGTATTGCAAGGAATCTCTTTGCCAACCCAGACTGCTGAAACCATTCCAAAAGGTACACCATCATACTGGTCGGAGCTAAAGAAACCAGTCACCTGTCTGTAACCTGCGTACAAAGAGTACTAAGTGCAGGAAGATTAACGGACCTCACACAGATCTACACCTGCGTACACCTGAGTACTAAGAGCAGGTAAAGAAGTCATCGGTTTATAAGAGAGCTTGCGCAAGCTGAAGAAAACCGAATCGCTGCATCGCTACGTTTACCCAAACTTAAAAGACCGGTAAGCCTAGAGACTTCAAACACATTCAAAAAGAGGTAAGACCACCCATGAAGCGGGGTTAACACATGAAGGAGGAGGTAAGACCACTTATATAGCGGTTCAGATATACCTCATAAAGTCATATACCTCATAAAGTGCCATTTAAGTTTACTGCAAATAATACACAAGCAAGATTGTCGCCCTGCTAAACATACTGGATTTTTAACATCCATTTGGGAACTCTGCCACTCTAATCATTTGAGCTTTGATATTTTATCAACTGAACTTGGATACTATATGAACTGTTTGAAACAATTGTGTTATTAAGAGAATCTTTGAGCTTTGATATTTTATCAACTGAACTTGGATACTATATGAACTGTTTGAAACAATTGTGTTATTAAGAGAATCTTTCAAACTAATTCAACAAATCCTTTTGTTTCAATATACAGACCATACCTCTAAGTAATATTTGTGGACATCGTTACTTTATCTGGGCTCTCTCATTTATATTTTATATTTTATATTTTATATATCATATCAATATCTGTTTTTACTTTGTGAGTCATTAGTGAAATATTTTATTTATATAGATATACAGCTGTGTATTTTATATGTTTTAGTTTATTCTCAGTATAAGATTGTAATATAATAAAAACTTTTGATTGTACTAAAATGCTTATGAAATTTATGTGAATAGAACAGATGTATTCTTCCTAAATTCATAATCTAGTAAAGGTATACTTATTTATATGAAAATATATACATAAAATCTTTAGTAGGTAACACATATATTTCCTCTCATAGTTTTTAATACTTGTTTTTGACAACTATCCATCCACAGATTCCAGTATTTTATACCTTACCAAAAATCCACAAACAACTGCAACACCCTCCGGGTAGACCCATAGTCTCGACTATTGGGTCTTTGCAACAGCCTTTAGCCATCTATGTTGATTCATTCCTACAATGATTAGTTCAACACATGCCATCCTATTTAAGGGACTCAGCTACTTTATTGGATCAACTGACAGAGATGGGACCAATAGGTGAGGATGTGCTCCTTGTCACTTTGGACGTAAGAAGCTTGTATTTGGTGATTCCCCATTCTGAGGGCCTACAGGTGATTGCTTTTCATCTTTCCAGATTTCCATACATAGGTCCACCTCCAAAGGCTCTCCTTTATTTCCTGGAGATCTGTCTCACCACTAATTACTTCAGATTTGAGCAGCTGTTCTATCTCCAACTTACAAGGACGGCGATGGGGTCCAATGTGGCCCCATTGTACACCAATTTATACATGGCCTGGTTTGAATAGTTTGAAACTGGATTATTGCAAGTGGAGGACAACACCATTTTAAAAGGTTTATAGATGATCTGTTTCTGCTATGGACAGGTACCTCAGAAGACTTGGAAAGTTGGTTCACAAATCTTAACCTTGAAAATCATGCATTAAAATTTAAGATGCAATACGATATGGGACAAATAGACTTCCTAGATGTTTGTTTATACAAACATCAAGGTAAACTACACTCCACTCTTTTCCGCAAAAATATCGACAGGAGTTCACTACTACATTTCACCAGCTGTCACCCGCTGGCGCTGAAAATTGTCAAAATCGCAACTATTGTAGTGAGGAATAACACCGAGGAGAGTAACAAAGAAAACACAACTTGGTGAGATGATCCAAAGGTTCCAGATAAGGGACTACCCTAACAAATTATTGGAAACCCAAAACTCTAAACTACTTGAGGGGCTAGGAGGGAGAATTAATGCTTAAGAGAAATGCATGATATTCGTTACTACCTACACTGGTGACAAGAAAGCACTCCCGGATATGTGATTAATAAGCATTGGGATATTATCACAATGGAAAAGTCCCTTCCACTTACTCAGATGATACCCCCATGGATTGGTTATCGTCAAGCAAGATCTTTGAGAGATTTCCTGATCAAAACTGATCCTATCCAATTTTATAAACAGTCTACTTGGCTGGATATTAAGAAACCAGGTGTCTTCCGATGCCTGGGTTGCGTTACCTGCGAAGGTCTTATTATGGGACCATCCTTTACCCACCTTCATAGCCGTAAAGTCTATAAACATAGGTACTGCCTCACATGTACTACAACCTACATTGTGTATTTATTACACTGCATTTATGGTCTTTACTATGTGGGTGGGATGTGGAAAAAGTGCCTACTAAGTACCTATGGCCTAGGGAGAGATGCACCTAGCAAGCACCTAGAGAACAGACTAAATATGAAAAAGCCCAAGGCGCCTACCGAGGGAGGCAGGTACTAACACACACTAATATGGATTAAAATTATTTATTAATAGCATATGAATGTTTATATAATAAAAAACAATTAATAAAACCAATATTTCATGGATCCATGATGGTTTAACAATGATTTGATAAAACAAGATATAGAAAAATAAAATCGAAATTACAAATAAAAACAAATAAAAATGAGCAGGAAATGACAGTGATGTGGACACAGCACTGGAAATAGTGAACTTGTAAGTCCACTGTACAATGTAGAAATACAGCTGTGGATATCGTAAACTTATAGGTCCACTGTACCATTTCAGACAAAGGATAAAACCTGCGAGTACTATAATGATCTGTCGTGTTCCTATTTGTGCCAAAAATGATGGGAATCCAATAGGTGTTCCAAAGTGTTAGTAAAAAATCGTAGAAAAGTGATAAGTGAAAACAAGTGAACAAATGGGGGGTCCAATATCAAAAATCAAAAATAGAGTGTATGTGTCCGAAATCCCAAATGCAAATGAAATAAGGGTCTGTATCCAAATCAAAAAATAAGTGTCTGTTTCCAAAAAAAGTGTCTGTAATAAATGTCTGTTTCCAAAAATGATAAGTGTCTGTTTCCAAAATCAAAAAATGTGTCTGTATCCAAAAAATAGGAGTGGTAGAACTTGTGTTGGTAAACAGAAAAAAGTGACTGTGAAGTGTCCTTGTCAGACAATATTCATCTTAGAACTTGATTGCAGTAAATATCACACCAGTGCAAAAAACAAATGGATAAAAGAGCTAAGGTGCAATTGCGATCTCCTCCTGAAGTAACAGAAATAGATATAGTGTAGATTGTATAACAATTTAAAAACAATAGAGTAAGGCTTACCAGTGTCTACGCATTTCGGCCCGTATTAGGCCTTTCTCAAAACTGGTTTTTAGATTCTGGATGGTGCCTTATAAAGGGTATTTGGCCCTCATTGAAATCGTTTAATTACTTCCGGTTAGTGGACTTCCGGCATTCCGTTTGTCATTACACTATTAAAAGTATACATGCCTAATATGATATCATCATTTTATGTTTGCCAAAGATGTTTATAATAAACAGTATAAATAAAGCATTTTAGAGTAAGCTATGTTAGTCTCTCCTCCGAGCTAATATATTTTATGTTCCAATTCAATGATATAGTTGTTTGCGTTTAACATATGGTGCTATGAATGCTCGCAGCAATTGAGCAAAAACCTGCTGAGTAATTGAGCAAAAACCTGCTGCGAGCATTTGTAGCCCCATATGTTAAACGCAAACAACTATATCATTGAAATGGAACATAAAATATATTAGCGGAGCACGTCTCTAACCGGAAGTGACATCACAATTCAATCGGAGGAGAGACTAACATAGCTTACTCTAAAATGATTTATTTTTTAATTTCGATTTTATTTTCCTATATCTTGTTTTATCAAATCATTGTTAAACCATCATGGATCCGTGAAATATTGGTTTTATTAATTGTTTTTTATTATATAAACATTCATATGCTATTAATAAATAATTTTAATCCATATTAGTGTGTGTTAGTACCTGCCTCCCTCAGTAGGCGCCTTGGGCTTTTTCATATTTAGTCTTTACTATGTGGGCAAGACTTCGGATGATCTCCGGACAAGGATGGCAAACCATTGCTTGGCCATCCATATAGCCCTGAAGAAGGGGTGCTTGGAACAACCAGTGGCCAGACATTTCCTGGAATGCCAACATAAAGTTACGGATTTGAAGTACACTATTATTAATCACGTCCACCTATGACTAGGGGGGGGTGATCATAATAGACTTTTGCTCCAGAGAGAGGCCAGATGGACCTTTCAACTTGAAACCATTATGACAAAGGGTCTAAATGTACACAAGGGTTGGCAAGCCTTTCTTTAACAGATAAAAAACTTTTTTGTCTCAATATTTAACTGAGAGCCATTATCTATTTGTCTATTGATGTTTTTCGAGAGATTTATATCTCTATATTCTTTGTGATGTGCCTTAGCTTTGACCTTTTTAATGTTTCTATACTCTCTCTGCTGTTGTATTCTACTGCTACCCTTTCCCACTGTGAGGGCTCATTTGTTGGTTACCATAGTAACCCTGTATTGATTATTTATTATATGCTCATTGTGCCTATTTATTAGTTTTACTAATATTTCTTGTTTGCATGTTTCCTTATTATTGAGATTGCCTGATGTTCGCCCGTGTGTACAATATCATCTGTTCTTTGCCGGCTTATGCTGTTGACAGTTTCCTAGGTAACTGTGTTGTTACTGGATATACATGGATTGATTGCACAGGTCGACGCAGGCTTACCCATTTGTTATCAGTTATCTGATTTTCATTAGGTTCCTCCAGTGCCGTTACTTACCGCATTGTTGTGATTGGTATTTTTTATATTCTTTGTTTTAGGATCATTGATGTCCACATTATGGGTGTTCTGTTCAGACTAATGCTGACACGGATGATGACACCAACTTTGGGGCGTGTCTACTGTGTAGAGCTTGACATCCTGTTCTGAAATGTTTAAAGCTTTGGTGGTGGTAAGTGCAACTGTACACTGTTTGCTTGTCTGAGGATGAGTCATTTTGACTCGAAAATGTTCACATTAAAGTGATATTTTGCTAACACCCTTGGAGTGCGCTTTCTACTGGAGTTGTGTATGCTTTTTGCTGCATCCAAGGCTGTGGAGTGAGGATCCGGGAGTGCACATTTTTCTTTGATATATATATATATATATATATATATATATATATATATACACATATACTCTGTCTTAATCATGAAATAAATCCTTTAGGTTTATGTCAATTTAAGGTCAATATAACACAAGAACCAGGAGTTGCTAGTAAAAATATATTTTTTAATGTTATATATTATGAAGTGCTTCATATTTATTTATTAATAAAAAATTTACAAAATTACATTCTTCAAGGAGCTTAAATGTTGAGGCATACCGTAACAAATTTTTTACCCATTTAACGTACATGCCAGCAATTTAGACAGGGAACCTGTCTTATTGCAATTGCCACCAGAGATGCAGTAGCAGCTGAAAATTGTAAGATTGTACAAGAGCTCTTGTGCAATCCTGCCCCCTGCTCTCACACAACCAAACAAGCAAGAACAGGGCTTGTCCATCAATTTAATTGAACGCTGCTTTTTAACGCCTGCTGGTATTACGAGTCTTGAAGGTACAGGTGTACCGCTCACTTTTTTGGCCAGACTCGAAAATACCGCAAATCCACTTACGTCAATTGCATATCATATTTTTTCAATGGGATTTGCCTAACGCCGGCATTACGAGTCTTCCAAAAAGTGAGCGGTACACCCTCTCCTGTCAAGACTGGTACCGCATTTAAAAGTCAGTAGTTAAGAGTTTTATGGGCTAATGACGTAGCATAAAACTCTTAACTAAAGTGCTAAAAAGTACACTAACACCCATAAACTACCTATTAACCCATAAACCAAGCCCCCCCCCCCACATCACATACACTAAAATAAAAATGTTAACCCCTAATCTGCTGAACCGGACATCGCCGCCACTATAAAAAATATATTAACCCCTAAACTGCCGCACTCCCGCATCGCAAACACTAGTTAAATTTTATTAACCCCTAATATGCCGTCCATAACATCGCCGACACCTACCTACATTTATTACCCCTAATCTGCCGCCCCCAATGTAGCAGCAACTATATTAAATGTATTAACCCCTAAATCTAAGTCTAACCCTAACCCTAACACCGTGGGTAGGAGAGTGACGTCGCTACAGCCTGGTGGGGGTGTGTGCGCTGCTATCCAATTGCAGCCCCAAGAAATCGGCAAAAGAAAAGAGAAGCACTGTTGGCGTGGTGCCAGCTAGAAATGCGGATCAAGCCCAATCCAAATAGTAGAAGGTAGAGGGAAGCAGCACTCTTACTCCATGGTCCTTAAAATCCAAAAGGTTTATTTCAAAAAATGTTAAAACACGTAGAAAAGTGGACAAGCACAGCACAATACAAATGCAAGCTATACAGGTGGAGGGGGGGGGAGCAAATCCTTACATGTTTCGTGCTATGCAGCACTTAATCATAGGATAGCTCACCACCTGTGCAGCACACCTTTAAAGGAGCAATGGCCAATCATTCAAAGCCATAGTATACCCAAAATGAATGTCTTAAAGGCATACTGCACAGGTGTGAGAAGAAATGGTGTAACAGAAAAAATACTTATTACATAAGAAGTACAAAAATGAAAATAAAAATAAAAATAAAAATAGAAATGAATGTAAAAAACACATCAATAAATCATGTTACACAAGATCCAAATTAGTCTCAAAAAGAAAAATTAATTAATGAAATTGTAAATCTGATTATAAATCTAAGACAGATGAGATATAGTAATGAAAGATATATATCTATATCATCATATATACAAGGCAAGACAAAAATCAAAAATCAAAAATCAGAAAATCAAAAAAATCAAAAAATCAAAAACGATTTTAAAGGCAATAAAGTACAAATCAAATGGGATATACAACTTTTGCCAAAACCTTAGAAAAAGTGGTATTGATTTTGATTTTTCAAAATGTCATTCATTAATTGTGTTCATATTCACGTTACCATATTAACAGTGGGATTGAAACAACTGAACATAACTTATATTTTCAGAAATCAGAATTTTGGAGTCTGATATACATATGTTATACATGTATTAAAATACTGTCAAATTTTTTCCATATTTTTTCATATTTTTTCATAATTTTTTCATATCCCTTCATATTTTTTCACAGTTGTAGATAAATACAAAAATAAAAAAGTTAATGTGAAAACATATACAGAAAATATGTCAAAATATGAAGATATGTGAATGTAATACTGAATATATTTAGAATGAGATTAAGAATAAAGCAAAAATATATAAACTATATAAATAGTATGAATAAATAATTTATTATTTATTATTTATTATTTATTATAATTTTATTATGAACACAATTAATGCATGACATTTTGAAAAATCAATACCACTTTTTCTAAGGTTTTGGCAAAAGTTGTATATCCCATTTGATTTGTACTTTATTGCCTTTAAAATCGTTTTTGATTTTTTGATTTTTTTTGATTTTCTGATTTTTGATTTTTGATTTTTGTCTTGCCTTGTATATATGATGATATAGATATATATCTTTCATTACTATATCTCATCTGTCTTAGATTTATAATCAGATTTACAATTTCATTAATTAATTTTTCTTTTTGAGACTAATTTGGATCTTGTGTAACATGATTTATTGATGTGTTTTTTACATTCATTTCTATTTTTATTTTTATTTTTATTTTCATTTTTGTACTTCTTATGTAATAAGTATTTTTTCTGTTACACCATTTCTTCTCACACCTGTGCAGTATGCCTTTAAGACATTCATTTTGGGTATACTATGGCTTTGAATGATTGGCCATTGCTCCTTTAAAGGTGTGCTGCACAGGTGGTGAGCTATCCTATGATTAAGTGCTGCATAGCACGAAACATGTAAGGATTTGCTCCCCCCCCTCCACCTGTATAGCTTGCATTTGTATTGTGCTGTGCTTGTCCACTTTTCTACGTGTTTTAACATTTTTTGAAATAAACCTTTTGGATTTTAAGGACCATGGAGTAAGAGTGCTGCTTCCCTCTACCTTCTACTAACCCTAACACCCCCTAACTTAAATATAATTTAAATAAATCTAAATAAAATTACTACAATTAACTAAATTATTCCTATTGAAAACTAAATACCTACCTATAAAATAAACCCTAAGCTAGCTACAATATAACTAATAGTTACATTGTATCTATCTTAGGGTTTATTTTTATTTTACAGGCAACTTTGTATTTATTTTAAGTAGGTAGAATAGTTATTAAATAGTTATTAAAACATTTACCTGTAAAATAAACCCTAACCTAAGTTACAATTACAAATAACACTACACTATAATTAAATTAATTCCCTAAATTAACTACAATTAAATACAATTATCTAAAGTACGAAAAAAACCCCACTAATTTACAGAAAATAATAAAATAATTACAAGTTTTTTTAAACTAAATACACCTAATCTAATCCCCCTAATAAAATAAAAAAGCCCCCCAAAATAATAAAAAGCCCTACCCTATACTAAATTACAAATAGCCCTTAAAATGACCTTTTGCAGGGCATTGCCCCAAAGTAATCAGCTCTTTTACCTGTAAAAAAAAATACAATACCCCCAACAATAAAACCCATCACCCACACACCCAACCCTACTCTAAAACCCACCCTTCTTTCGACGTCTTCTTACTAAATGACCGTTCCTTTAAGTGACGTCATCCAAGATGGCGTCCCTTCAATTCCGATTGGCTGATAGAATTCTATCAGGCAATCGGAATTAAGGTAGAAAAAATCCTATTGGCTGATGCAATCAGCCAATAGGATTGAAGTTCAATCCTATTGGCTGATCCAATCAGCCAATAGGATTGAGCTGGCATTCTATTGGCTGATTGGATCAGCCAATAGAATGCGAGCTCAATCCTATTGGCTGAAGGTACAGGTGTTCCTCTCACTTTAGTGGCCAGACTCAAAAATACCGCAAATCCACTTACGTCAATTGCGTATCCTATTTTTTCAATGGGATTTGCCTAACGCCGGTATTACGAGTCTTCCAAAAAGTGAGGGGTACACCCTCTCCTGTCAAGACTGGTACCACATTTAAAATTCAGTAGTTAAGAGTTTTAGGGGCTAACGCGGTAGCATAAAACTCTTAACTAAAGTGCTAAAAAGTACACTAACACCCATAAACTACATATTAACCCCTAAACCGAGGCCCCCCCACATCGCGAACACTAAAATATAATTTTTAACCCCTAATTTGCCGAACCGGACATCGCCGTCACTATAAAAAAAATATGAACCCCTAAACCGCCACACTCCCACATCGCAAACACTAGTTACATTTTATTAACCCCTAATATGTTGTCCCTAACATCGCCGACACCTACCTACATTTATTAAACCCTTATCTGCCGCCCCCAACGTTGCCGCAACTATATTAAATGTATTAACCCCTAAATCTAAGTCTAACCCTGACACCACCTAACTTAAATATAATTTAAATAAATCTAAATAAAATTACTACAATTAACTAAATTATTCCTATTTAAAACTAAATACTTACCTATAAAATAAACCCTAAGATAGCTACAATATAACTAATAGTTACATTGTATCTAACTAAGGGTTTATTTTTATTTTACAGGCAACTTTGTATTTATTTTAACTAGGTAGAATAGTTATTAAATAGTTATTAACAAATTTACCTGTAAAATAAAACTTAACCTAAGTTACAATTACACCTAACACTACACTATAATTAAATTAATTCCCTAAATTAACTACAATTAAATACAATTAAATAAAAAAAATTAAAGTACGATAAAAAACAAACACTAACTTACAGAAAATAATTACAAGTTTTTTAAACTAATTACACCTAATCTAATCCCCCTAATAAAATAAAAAAGCCCCCCAAAATAATAAAAAGCCCTACCCTATACTAAATTACAAATAGCCCTTAAAAGGGCATTTTGCGGGGCATTGCCCCAAAGTAACCAGCTCTTTTACCTGTAAAAAAAGTACAATACCCCCCAACATTAAAATCCACCACCCACACACCCAACCCTACTCTAAAACCCACCCAATACCCCCTTAATAAAACCAAATACTAACCCCTTGAAGATCACCCTAGCTTAAGAAGTCTTCACCCAACCAGGCCAAAGTCCTCAACGAAGCCGAGCAAAGTGGTCCTCCTGACGGGCAGAAGTCTTCATCGAAGCCGGGAAAAAGAGGTCCTCCAGACAGGCAGAAGTCTTCATCCAGACGGCATTTTCTATCTTCATCCATCCGGCATGGAGCGGGTCCATCTTCAAGACATCCGACACGGAGCATCCTCTTCTTTCGACGTCTTCTTACTAAATTTAGGTGATGACATCCAAGATGGCGTCCCTTCAATTCCGATTGGCTGATAGAATTCTATCAGCCAATCAGAATTAAGGTATTTAAAATCCTATTGGCTGATCTAATCAGCCAATAGGATTGAGCTGGCATTCTATTTGCTGATTGGATAAGCCAATACAATGCAAGCTCAATCCTATTGGCTGATTGCATCAGCCAATAGAATATTTTCTACCTTAATTCCAATTGGCTGATAGAATTCTATCAGCCAATCGGAATTGAAGGGACGCCATCTTGGATGACGTCACTTAAAGAAACCATCATTTAATAAGAAGACGTCGAAAGAAGAGGATTCTCCGCGTCGGATGTCTTGAAAATGGACCCGCTCCGCGCCGGATGGATGAAGATAGAAGATGCCGTCTGGATGAAGACTTCTGCCCATCTGGAGGACCTCTTCTTCCCGGCTTGGATGAAGACATCTGCCCGTCTGGAGGACCACTTCACCCGGCTTCATTGTGGACTTGGGCCCGGTTGGGTGAAGACTTCTCAAGGTAGGGTGATCTTCAAGGGGTTAGTGTTAGGTTTAATTAAGGGGGTATTGGGTGGGTTTTAGAGTAGGGTTGGGTGTGTGGGTGGTGGGTTTTAATGTACTTTTTTTTTTTACAGGTAAAAGAGCTGATTACTTTGGGGCAATGCCCTGCAAAAGGCCCTTTTAAGGGCTATTTGTAATTTAGTATAGGGTAGGGCTTTTTATTATTTTGGGGGGCTTTTTTATTTTGTTAGGGGGATTAGATTAGGTGTAATTAGTTTAAACATCTTGTAATTATTTTATTATTTTCTTTAATTTAGTTTTTTTTTCGTACTTTAGATAATTGTATTTAATCATATTTAATTGTATTTAGTTTAGGGAATTAATTTAATTATAGTGTAGTGTTAGGTTTAATTGTAATTTAGGTTAGGTTTTGTTTTACAGGTAAATTTGACTTTATTTTAACTAGGTAGCTATTAAATAGTTAGTAACTATTTAATAACTATTCTACCTAGTTAAAATAAATACAAAGTTGCCTGTAAAATAAAAATGAATCCTAAAATAGCTACAATGAAACTATTAGTTATATTGTAGCTATCTTAGGGTTTATTTTATAGGTAAGTATTTAGTTTTAAATAGGAATAATTTAGCTAATTGTAGTTATTTTATTTAGATTTATTTTAATTATATTTAAGTTAGGGGGTGTTAGGGTTAGGGTTAGACTTAGGTTTAGGGGTTAAGAACTATAATATATTTGCAGCGACATTGGGAGCGGCAGATTAGGGGTTAATAAGTGTAGGAAGATGGCTGCGACATTGGGGGCATCAGATTAGGGGTTAATAAATATAATGTAGGTGTCGGCGATGTTGGGGGCAGCAGATTAGGGGTTAATAAGTATAATGTAGGCGTCAGCGATGTCGGGGGCAGCGGATTAGGGGTTAATAAGTGTAAGATTAGGGGTGTTTAGACTCAGGGTTCATGTAAGGGTGTTAGTTGTAGACATAACTTTTATTTCCCCATATGAATCAATGGGGCTGCATTAGGAGCTTTACACTGCTTTTTTGCAGCTGTCTCTCCCCCATTGATTCCTATGGGAAATCATGCACGAACACGTTTTGCCATCTCACCGCTACCGTAAGCAGCGCTGGTATTGAGGTAGGATGTGGAGCAAATTTTTGCTCTCCGCCCACTTTTCTGCGGCTAACACCGGGTTTCTAAAAACCCGTAATACCAGCGTTGTCTGTAGGTGAGTGGTGAGGGAAAACTGCTCATTAGCACCGCACCCCTGTTAACACAAGACTCGTAATCTAGGTGATAGTTTGTTAAATGCTAGTTACCTAATTAACATTAATGAATTTCAGCAATTAATAATATTGAATATTCAAACATTTGATAATAAAAGAAACTGATTTTTTTTTTTAAATTGCATGCTCTCTCTGAACCATGAATGTTTAATTTTGACTTTATTATCCCGTTAATTTCATATTTTGACCCCATGTACTATGCAGCAGCCAGACAAGGTTCTTGATTTGGGAACTTGTTCTCACCCTTTTAGAATGGATGCTCTATGTCTGCTACCTGTACTATTGCACAAGAACTCCCTTTCACAAGAATGAATCATGTGAGAGCAGGGCCTGTCAGTCACCTCAAACAAATGTATGAGAGGCTGGAGAGGGTAAGAGACCGTAAATTTACATTGGCTCATATGAAGCACCCGCTGCTTCTTACATGGAGCCCAACATGGACGTGCACTCATAGGAGGCAGGGGAGACAGTGCCTACCCTGCCATATGTGGCCAAAGCTTAATTAAATTTTAATTAAAACAAAAAAAAAAGTCCACATTCCCCCCCCCCATGTAATGCTATGGAGAGGCAGGTACAGGAACGCTTCTCTCCATTGCAGTACATGGGTCAAAGGAAAAGCTGTGCTGCAGCACCACCTGTGTTGTGTCAATATATTAGCAGCAAAAATTGGGACCAATAGGAGGCACCCCTCTTGATGCCTCCTAGCAATTGAAGGATATATAGATTAATCAGAAGGAGGATGCAGTGAGCAGGGTCATGTGACACAACTGGAAGCTGAGGTAACCTAAGAACAGATGACACCAAGCAGAAGAGTAAAGTAGTATTCTACATCTCTTGTGATTCACAAATTGTGTTCAGATACAGCTCATTAACAGGGGGACAGTAAGTGAGCATAACCCAAGCAGAAGAGTAAAGTAGTATTCTACATCTCTTGTGATTCACAAATTGTGTTCAGATACAGCTCATTAACAGGGGGGGACAGTAAGTGAGCATAACCCAAGCAGAAGAGTAAAGTAGTATTCTACATCTCTTGTGATTCACAAATTGTGTTCAGATACAGCTCATTAACAGGGGGACAGTAAGTGAGCATAACCCAAGCAAAAGAGTAAAGTAGTATCCTATATCTCTTGTGATTCACAAATTGTGTTCAGATAAAGCTCATTAACAGGGGGGACAGTAAGTGAGCATAACCCAAGCAGAAGAGTAAAGTAGTATTCTACATCTCTTGTGATTCACAAATTGTATTTTTCTTTTTCTTTGTGTCACCATTTATTTAAAGACTGCTGTTAACTTGTAATTCACAAATGTCAGCAAATCAAATTAGTTTTTGAAAGGAACATGAAAGTCATAATTACATTTCCATCATACAGATAGAAATTGCACAAAAAAAACAACTTTCTATTTTACTTTTTTTATTATGTACTTCATTCTTTTGGTATCCTTTGGTGTCCTTTGTTGAAGAACATACCTTAGTGGGATGTGCACGTGCGTTTCTTGAACACCATATTGCAGCAGCAGCTGTGTTGGCAGTATTGATAACTTGTCCTTTGTGTAAAACTTGTATGGTAAATTATTTCTATTTTTACAATACAGTAGTGAGTAGAGAAGAGATTGTGTATCATTTTAATTGCTTAGTAACTGGCACTGTGCCACAGAATTGTGTGAGTGTGTATGTGAGCAGAGTGTGTGTGGGTGTCAGTGAGCAGAGTATGTGTGCTTTATTCTCCACGTAATCAATACATTTCCGATGAGCTGGTGCTTTAGTGCAGTGTTTCTCAACAATGGTTCTCAAGTACCCCCAACAGGCCAGGTTTTCATTATAGCTGTATCAGTGCACAGGTGAAGTAATAAGCTGATCAGTAACTCAGTGGTTACTAACTTACTCTCACCCATCACCTGATTGTCCCTGTGCACTGGTTCAGCTATCATTTAAACCTGCCCTGTTGGGGGTACTTGCGGCCCTCTGTACATGTGTTTCTCCAGCGTATCATATCTAGTGCCTCACCAGCCTCTGACCTCACTGCACGTCACTGGAGCCCAATATATATAAACATATACTGTGTGTGTATGTGTGTGTGTATGTGAGAGAGAGAGTATATGTGTGTGTGTGTTTTTGTGTGCGTGAGAGTGTGTTTGTGTGTGTGTGTGTGTGAGAGAGAGTGAGTGTGTTTGTGAGAGAGAGAGAGAGAGAGAGAGAAAAAAAGAGAGTGTGTGTGAGACAGGAAGAGAGAGTTTGTGTGTTTGTGTATGTGTGAGAGAGTGTGTGCATGTGTGTGTGTGTGTTTAAATGTTTGTGAGTATGTGTGTGTAAGAGTGTGTGTGTTTGAGAAAGACAGAGAAAAAGTGTGTGTGTTTGTGTGTTTGTGTCTGTTTGTGTGTGTGTGTGTGAGAGAGAGTGTGTGTGAGAGAGAGTGTGTGTGTGTGTGTGTTTGTGTGTGTGAGAAAGAGTGTGTGTGTGTGTGTGTGTGTGTGTGTGTGCATGCATGTGTGAGAGTATGTTGTGTGAGTCAGATTTAATTTATTTTAAATTTTATTATATACATTTTTGTATTTCCTTCATTCTTAAACATATTTCTGTCACATGTTTTGTATAAGTTATTTTCTGCATTTTTTAATTGTTGGGTTTCTAATTAAAATAAAGTTGTGTGATTCTATACATAGTTTAATTATTTTTCTCTACTTTCTTAGATTTTTGTTTCTTTGGTAGATGACTGGTGAGCAACAAAATCTGCAGGGGACTAAAGTCACTTAAAGCTAGATTACAAGTTGTGCATTACAACTCAAAGTGTAGCGTTATGGCCCATAATGCATCAATTTACATAACGCTGCCATTACAAGTTTGAAAAAAGGCCAAAAGCGCAACCAAAATCCCCATTTACGCACAAATCAATAACTCTATCCCAGACCAGTAGTTAATGATATATTGCAACCAAAAACCTTCACTAATCACTTCAAAGATATTATACAAAGTATAGTTAGACTCATACAAACACTGTACAATAAATACATTTTTAATAAACTGATTAAAAAAAAACTAATTATAACGGATCAAAGATATGAGATCTCGGGTGTTAGAAAAAAATGCACACAAAGGCATTTTACATTGACTCACATAGACATACATGAATATACACTCATTTAGCTACATCTCCGTACATATATCATTACATACATACATAATTATCAACATACAAACAATATAAAGCAGATTACGTACACAAAACATTTTTGCAATATGAAATTATCATGATTTCATGTACTATTTCACAAAATGACATGACGTCACTCACTTAGCGCACAACAGAAGTGTTTTAAGCTTTTTTTTTCTATGTCTCTCCTCCATTGACTTCTATGGGGAATACGTGCTTGTGCACGCGACCGGCCTCTTTCCGTAACATACACAATAATTTTATCTTTTTAAACTCATAATACTGGTGGCCTACGGCTTTTTCTAATTTATAAATTCTTGCATAGGTCCCGCAATGACAAATAGATCACAAAATATACTATTTGGCACTGTAGTTATGTGTTTTACATGTGTGAACATCAGTACAAGGTCAAAATCATTTAGCAAATTACATTACATCAAGTATAAAGCACGATCAATTGTATCATCACAAATAGGAACTCATTTTCAAGAATAAACACATATTTATAGTGACATATAACTCCATTTTTATATTTCCTGATTCAGAAAGAGTAGGCATTTTTTTTCTAATTTACTTCTATTATATCATTTGATTTATTCTCTTCATATCCTTTGCTGGACAGCATATCTAGATAGGCTCAGTAGCTGCTGATTGGTGGCTGCAGATAGATGCCTTGTGTGATTGGCTCACCCATGTGCATTGCTATTTATTCAAAAAAGGATATATAAACAATGAACATTGGAATGTTGTTTAAAATAGTATTCTCTGTCTGAATCGTGAAAGAAAAGTTATGGCTTTAGTGTCCCTTTAAGATCAAGATTTAAACATAATATATCATTTGGAATTTTGTCTAATTCAAATATATCATTAGAAAATATTCTATTTGCCGCTTTTTTGGAAGGAACAACAATGCTATACTGCGTTATATAAATTAACATATGTGGGAGAGAATCACAATACATACGTATATGTACATAACACACATCACACAACAACAAAACACACATTTATCTTCTTAATCATCACACAATAATAATGTTGCAAAGCGGAACAAGAGAACAAAGATTTGGAAAGTAGACAGGCATGTAGCTAATATGACGACACCATTCTAAGCTTCAACCATAGGGATTGTATCATTAGGACTTTACTGCCTCTTTAATCAGTTTATCACTTAATATTACATATACGTAGACGAGAAGTTTGTAATATCTTCATTATTATTGCAATTTCAATGGTACATGTAAAATATTGAAATCTCGCCAATCACTTATATATATAATATTATATATGTCAGCTGTTACCTCATTGTTTTGCATTAATATTACAGCAACATTGCTCAATCCGAATCTAAGCCATGTCTATGCACACATTATAGACAAGTATGCTCTTTGAATCATGTTAGCGTGGTTTTTAATATAACATTGCGTTTATTAAGTATTTGTTACGCATATGAACAAACATTATGAAGATACACTGTATATGTTATATTTTACACTTTAACACTTTCATATTACGATTTAATGGAGAAAAACACAATTTTAAACAAACACACAAAAAATGCCCACTTTGAAAGCATTTGCGCTGCTCAGATACAATCAAGTGTATACAATCAGCAATCATTACGAACACGCTACCATTGAAAATTTTGCACTATAAATCACCCAAACACCATGGCCAATACGTCCCTTATGACCGATATTGTATCAGATCGCTTTTGTGTGTTTAAATACCTTGTTACTCACTTCATGTTTGCTCTGCTATTTGGCTTGTGCTGCTTGGCACTGCAAATATGGACAACCCAAAGTTAGATTGCGTTGGTGCTGTCGGACAAGTTATGTACAACAGACTCAGGCGTGCCCGGCGCCTCAAAGATTAGCATGTGGGACACCTGAGGGTTAGGGCTCCTCCTGTTCACAGGGTGAGGCTCACCTTGGATAACATGAGCGATGCCAAGGTTTTTGACAAGTATCGGCTCAATAGAAAGCAGCTATTGAGCCTTTACAATGTACTAAGACCTTATCTGGAGCCATGCAAATGTATGGGCACTGCTATTCCTGGCATATCCAAGATCCTTTGCTGCATACATGCCCTGGCGTCTGGAGGCTTTCAATCCACAGAAGGTTACTTGTCCGGTATGTCCCAAGGCACCTTCTCTGTGGTTTTTTTAAAGGTTTCCCTCAAAATGAGGATGATTGGAGACACCTCAAGAGGGAATTCTATCAAATAGCTGAAATGACAAATGTTTTGGGAGCAATAGATTGCACCCATGTTGCTCTGTGGGATCCAGCAGAAGAGGGTCCTTTCCGAAATCGCAAACACTTTCATAGTTTGAACGTGCAGTTCATTTGCGACACCCGAATGCGAGTTATAAACATGTTTGCGAATTTTGGGGGCACCAGTCACGACACCCATATCGTCAGGCAGTCTTCACTCTGGCAACAGTTTGAGGACAGACAGTTTCCCCACAAGTGGCTTATTGGTGAGTACTTGTGCACAGCATGGTCATAAACATATATACCCTTTTCATAATAGTTGTGATTAAGTTATCACTTAATGGCAAATACAAACTAGGAAATCATCTCTGCTCATTTATACATACATTTTACAAAAACAATGAACTCACATGCATATTTAAGAATATGTTTTACTTTGTCAAAAAAAGAAAATTTGTCTGATTGTTCATCTCAAAGTTAGGATTTTTGCTAATAATATCCAACTGTGATTTAATATTTTACAGATATGGATGTTGAAGCTGGACGCTCAACCTCAGGTTTGTCCCAGCCTGGTATGTCTCATTATCTTCACTCTTAGCTTACAAATTTGTACATAACGTTGCCTAAAACATTCACATTCATCTATATGAACATGGATCCTCTAATTAAATGTAAAGTGTATTTAAAATGAAAAATCATGATTCTGATATAGAATTCCATTCTAAGCAAAATAAGAATGTATTAGTATTCTAAGATATTCTTCATAATCATGCTATTTTTAGTTGAATGTAATCTTAGGGGCTGGTCCTTTTCAGATTCAGCACCTGGGTAGTGCTTGACAGTTGTTGGCTACATTTAGACAAAAATCAGAAGTTTGTTCACAGGTGCTGAATCTAAAAATACACATCTCATATGCTTAGATTCTTTATTCTTAATGGGAGATTGAACACAATTTTTTTTCTTTCGTGATTCAGATAGAGCATGCAATTTTAAGCAACTTTCTAATTTACTCTTATTATCATTTTTTCTTCGTCCGCTTGCTATCTTTATTTGAAAAAGAAGGCATCTAAGCTTTTTTTTAGTTCAGCACTCTGGACAGCACTATTTTATTGGTGGATGAATTGATCCACCAATCAGCAAGGACAACCCAGGTTGTTCACCAAAAATGGGCCAGCATCTAAACTTACTTTCTTGCATTTCAAATAAAGATACCAAGAGAATGATAATAGGAGTAAATTATAAAGTTGCTTAAAATTTAATGCTCTATCTGAATTTCAAAAGAAAAACATTGGGTTCAGTGTCCCTTTAAGATAGCAAGAAAATTATATATTCATGATGATATGAGTAAATTATCTCTAGAGCGAGCTCTAAGTGATTTTGCTTCGCCACCTAAGAGGTGGCGTAGGGTGTAGGAAGCAGCGGTCTAATGACCGCTGCTTCTTACATTGCGGGAAGCAGGCTCGCATATGCGAACCTGCCCCGCAAAGGCTCCAGAGCAGCTTTCGCTGCTTCGTACATGGAGCCCTTAGATTTAAATTGCATGCTCATCCGATTCATTATATTAACATATGGAATAGAATATTCTTTTAGAGGGACAGTCTCAAATATTGATATTGTATTTATATAAAGATACAAAATATCTGTATTACTCATTACACTGTTTTGCTGAAACAGTAATGTGATTTAAATAACATCTTTCCCTCTAGGATTACCTTTATATATAAGCATATTCTAACAGCATTATGATGACATTGTTTTCAATATATCTTATGTCTTGCATTGTGATCAAAATGTGTTGTGTCATCATCAACATTACTGTACATTGCAGAAAGTTATCTATGTGTCCCACATGTATTATACTATAGCTGTCACTAGTTGTTATTAAAAGTGTTAATTCTCTGTCTGGATTGATTTTGAAACAGGGACAAATAAATATTTTGAAATGTTCGATAGATGAATATGATAAGGATCAGATGTCTAATATTTGAACAAATAGTACATCTGTGAAAGACATCATTTTCCTTTCACTCACCTTAATGAAGTAATAAATTTCATTTTCATATTAGTGGTCTAGTCTTCACATTTCGATATATATTATTTTGAATTTTTTACAATAAGTTTTTATTCATGCATAATATGTATTTTTGAAGCATATGTACAAATTGTATTACATAATTTATATTTATATAATTAATTGTTTGTTACTTTGACAATCCCTGAGGGATCCAGCACCATTCCAGCCCTGTATGAGCAGGTTGATGGTAAATCCATTTACTTATTCATACATCATTAAAGGTATATTACACAAAGATTTTACTATTATGATTATGATAGAGCATTCAATTTGAATAAACCTTATAATGTACTCCTCTAATTATATTTATTTTAGTAGTTTAATATTAAAATCTCAAAGCTTCCTAGTCTACACTTTTGTGCTTCAGAACATGGATAGCACATGTTGGTTTTTTGTATGAATTTAGACAACAATCATCAAGCAATACACACATGATAAGCATTAAATGTTCCCTGTACTATGCTTTTGTTCCTGATTTACAAAATACAGATAAGTACAATTAAATATTAAACCTAGAATATTATATATTTACTTAAAATTGCATGCTCCATCTAAATAATGAAAATCATTAATTTTGCTCAGTATCTATTTAATGCAACAGTGATGTGTGTACTTGATCTCCAGTAAATCATGTTTGAAATATTAGATTTTAACGTGTACACAACATATTATGTTTTACAGATATGGATGTTATATGTGTGACGGAGGAGAATGTGGTTCTCTTGGTGTCTGATGGTACGTCAAATATATATATATATATATCAACATGTATATAACGTGTATTTTGTAGAAATTATATATTTGGATAAAAATAAACAGCAAAGAAAACCAGCAAGCCTCAAGGTGTAGAAGCTGTAAAAAGTTCTTTATTGCAGATTAGTAAAAACAGCATAAAAGCTTATAGCCCACGCATCTGGGGTAGAATAATAGGTCCTACGCATTTCGGCAGCCCTCTGCCTTATTCATGGACTTACAAATTAAGGTGTCAAAGCTCCTTAAATACACCTGAGCCCCCAGGTGTAAGAAACCCCATTGATGCAAATTTAAAGGGATATTACCTGTGTTAAGCAAAAGCACACTAACACACAATTAACAGTGAAACATGAATAATTGACAGTTATGCATAATCAAAGGTCGAAAAGATGATATTCCCCAATATTCAAAACTCATTGCACAAACATATATACATATAGATCTACACATACAGCATCTTAGTTTGTATATACAAGTTACAACACAATAAAGATGATAACTTTAGTGGTGAAAGCTGGCAAATAGATGCAAGTGCAGATATGAATTCTGATATTAATCACAGTGTGATAATGAGCAAACGGTTAACCTATACTAATAGCTAACACAGATTATTTACAATAAAATTAGTGAAGGTAGTGCGCTAATTAGTATGCATATCTATGCTCATGAATATGCACTTATCATCAAATCAGACACCAGGTTACATCAGAGACAGAAGGAACATATTATAAAACAAAAACAGAACAGGCGCAGCCCGACTTAAGTGTAATAAGATTTAATACAGGTAAGTGTGTTAAGACAAGTGGCTACTTACAATGTTAAAAACATAAAATGCATCTAAGGAAAAATATCCCAAAGGAAAGACTGCAACTGTAATTCCACTGTTCAGAGAGACAATCCAACATGCAAGAATCCACCCGAGCCGTAGTAGGTAGCCAAGTGTGGTGATGACTGGTGGAATAGACCTCCGTAGTGCGTGGAATAGAGTGTCAAGTATACAGTGAGTCTTTTACAAGGTTAGTCTCTACGCGTTTCGTCTGAGGTCGCTCAGACTTTTTCAAGAGAAATACCATTGTTTGCTCCAACCGGCTTTTAAAGGAGCCAATGGGTAAAAAGTGCAGTTGTTAGCCAATCAATGGTCAGATACACAGACAACAGTGGTAATACGCCTGTTATTTTGACAGAACCAAATCATTTAAAAATATAATTTCATCACAGTATTAAAATATGTTCTACTCAAAGCAGTTAATTAGGGAGTAATTGTTTAAAAAAATATTACAACGTTAAAACGCAAGAGAAGAATTAATATTTCAACATTTCAACAACAACAAAGAACAAATGATAAATTAATTAAAAACACTAAATCATGATATCTTATTTATAAAAACAATTCTTATTAAAACTAATTCTGTCTAGTATGCAACCAGATGTATTTGGCAGCTAACATAAGTGATGTTTCAGAGAATGTATTTAAGTGTTTAGATACTAAAGGACAGAATCTACATGAATGCTTGCAGGTCTAATTCTAAATTTAGGCCTGCTGGGTGCATAGCATCCAATTGATAAATCCAGAAAGATTCCCTGCGTCTAAGTGTAAGCAACCTATTTGAATATTTGTTTGGGGGTATCCAGTCTATCACTTGGATTTTAAGACATGTGGGATCAGAGTTATGAAATAGTCTAAAGTGTTCAGGAACACTATGTGTTTTCAAACCACTTTTGATATTATTAACATGTTCACCTAATCTAGTATGAATATTCCTTTTTGTTCTTCCTTTGCGCCCAGAAAAATTTCAGATGTACATAGATGTGAAAAAATACATATGAAATCTTACTCTCAAAAGATATTTTTTTAAAAAGCACACCTAAGATCACTCCGACACCTACCATCACATTAGATCATTCTGAACAACCTACCTTGGAAATATTGAATGATCTTGCTAACTGTGAGGCCAGTATAAGTAAACTCTCACCAGACCAACACAATTTGCTAGATTTAAGTGTCTATGATTATGAGGAATCTATTAAACATAGCAATTTCAAACGCAAATCGAGCTTTTATCCATAGGGGGGAATTTGTAACTACTTTCAATAAACTTGTATGTGGGGATCTCACTAAACTTTGGGAGAGAAAAGGCAAACATTGGATAAATAAGTACAATGATAACCTCTCTATGGATGAGAGAAGAACCCTTAAGAATTTACAGAATAATCAGAATATTATAATAAGGGCAGCGGATAAGGGGGGTGGGGTTGTTACACAAAACAGAGAAGACTACTTAGCAGAGGCATTTAATATTTTTAATTATCAGAACACATATAAAAAATTAAACTTCAACCCCACCTTAAAGTACAAAAAAGAACTTAGTGTCATTTTAAAAGAACAGGAAAGAAAAAACAGGTCACGATTCAAGTGTAAAAGTTTTATTACAAAATGACACGCACAAATAAAATGCACTTACTGAATAAAAGGAAATAAAATGCATTGAGTAAAAGCTGAATAACAATAATTTTAATTTAAAATTTACGGAAAATAGCTCTAAAGAAAAAATAGAGTTCTTAGATTTAACTTTTTTTAAAGACCACCAAGGGAAAATAGCTGTTAAAAATTATAGGAAAACCACTGAATGTAACAGTTTTATCCAAGCAAAAAATGCCCATAAAAACAGCTGGGTCAATAATGTCCCTCAAAGTCAATTTTTAAGAATCAAGAGAAATTGTACTCATAGCTCAGATTACGAGACAGAAGCCAAAATTCTAGAGAAAAGAATTCTAGATAAAGGGTACAATCCAGACGTCTTGAATCAAGCTAAATCAAAAGTATCTACTAAAGATAGAAGGTCATTTTTTCAAAAGAACAATATAAACAAAAACCCACCACCAATTGGGACTTGTTTACATAAGGATTTAATCAAATTGCAATCAAATAACTGCAATGGTATAAGGTTTGTTACCACGTATAACCAAGGTTCTAAAAAATTGGAAGATATAATTAAGAAACATTGGCCCATTCTTAAATCAGATCTTCTCCTAGGCCCACACCTTGAAGAAAAACCAACATTCACATACAAGAAAGGTAGAAGCCTAAAGAATATTCTAGCCCCCAGTAAGATAAAAACAATTCCAACAAGTAAGATTGATCCAAAAAACGATAATTGGCTAACTAATTAGAAGGGAACCATGAAGTGTGGAAAAACAAGATGCAATATGTGCAAACACATAAATAGAGCTCCCACATTTCATAATAGCCAATCCACAGAAACCTATAATATAAACTTCAAGAGTAACTGCGACTCAATCTATGTTGTTTATCTGCTAGAATGTGGGTGCGGCCTGCTATATGTAGGCCGCACTAAAAGGAAGATAAGACCTAGGAGTAATGAACACCTATATAATATTAAAGAAAAAATGGATAATTACAATGTTCCGAAACATTTTTTAGACTGTCATGGAAGCAATCCCAGCTCCTTGAAAGTACAAGTAATAGATCAGGTGCTTCATACAAAACCTAACAGATTATTGGAATTAAGAAAACTAGAAACTAGGTGGATTTATAAATTAAAAACTTTACAACCGTTAGGATTAAATATTGATATAGATGTGGCAGCATTCCTATAGTTTACAGTATCTTCCCTATGAGCTTTTTTATGAAATATATAGAGATTCTTTGTTTTCAAGTTTTAACAAATTCTTATTTTTTTTTAGGATTTTATATAATATTACCTTTATAGTATTAATTTCTCATATCAATTATCTTAAACTCATACTTTGATCTTTTTAACATTTTTCTCGCGGGTATCGTTTGTCTGTTGATAAATGACATTATAGAGAATTGTTAACTTTTATGTTTATTTCTATATAGATAATATAATTAGAGAATGTTTTAATTACTATTAACTTTTTTATTAATTATCGGCCTAAGTATTCAGGTTTTTTATGAATATCAAATTAACATCAATCTTAAATCAGATCTTCTCCTAGGCCCACACCTTGAAGAAAAACCAACATTCACATACAAGAAAGGTAGAAGCCTAAAGAATATTCTAGCCCCCAGTAAGATAAAAACAATTCCAACAAGTAAGATTGATCCAAAAAACGATAATTGGCTAACTAATTAGAAGGGAACCATGAAGTGTGGAAAAACAAGATGCAATATGTGCAAACACATAAATAGAGCTCCCACATTTCATAATAGCCAATCCACAGAAACCTATAATATAAACTTCAAGAGTAACTGCGACTCAATCTATGTTGTTTATCTGCTAGAATGTGGGTGCGGCCTGCTATATGTAGGCCGCACTAAAAGGAAGATAAGACCTAGGAGTAATGAACACCTATATAATATTAAAGAAAAAATGGATAATTACAATGTTCCGAAACATTTTTTAGACTGTCATGGAAGCAATCCCAGCTCCTTGAAAGTACAAGTAATAGATCAGGTGCTTCATACAAAACCTAACAGATTATTGGAATTAAGAAAACTAGAAACTAGGTGGATTTATAAATTAAAAACTTTACAACCGTTAGGATTAAATATTTATATAGATGTGGCAGCATTCCTATAGTTTACAGTATCTTCCCTATGAGCTTTTTTATGAAATATATAGAGATTCTTTGTTTTCAAGTTTTAACAAATTCTTATTTTTTTTTAGGATTTTATATAATATTACCTTTATAGTATTAATTTCTCATATCAATTATCTTAAACTCATACTTTGATCTTTTTAACATTTTTCTCGCGGGTATCGTTTGTCTGTTGATAAATGACATTATAGAGAATTGTTAACTTTTATGTTTATTTCTATATAGATAATATAATTAGAGAATGTTTTAATTACTATTAACTTTTTTATTAATTATCGGCCTAAGTATTCAGGTTTTTTATGAATATCAAATTAACATCAATCTTAAATCAGATCTTCTCCTAGGCCCACACCTTGAAGAAAAACCAACATTCACATACAAGAAAGGTAGAAGCCTAAAGAATATTCTAGCCCCCAGTAAGATAAAAACAATTCCAACAAGTAAGATTGATCCAAAAAACGATAATTGGCTAACTAATTAGAAGGGAACCATGAAGTGTGGAAAAACAAGATGCAATATGTGCAAACACATAAATAGAGCTCCCACATTTCATAATAGCCAATCCACAGAAACCTATAATATAAACTTCAAGAGTAACTGCGACTCAATCTATGTTGTTTATCTGCTAGAATGTGGGTGCGGCCTGCTATATGTAGGCCGCACTAAAAGGAAGATAAGACCTAGGAGTAATGAACACCTATATAATATTAAAGAAAAAATGGATAATTACAATGTCCCGAAACATTTTTTAGACTGTCATGGAAGCAATCCCAGCTCCTTGAAAGTACAAGTAATAGATCAGGTGCTTCATACAAAACCTAACAGATTATTGGAATTAAGAAAACTAGAAACTAGGTGGATTTATAAATTAAAAACTTTACAACCGTTAGGATTAAATATTGATATAGATGTGGCAGCATTCCTATAGTTTACAGTATCTTCCCTATGAGCTTTTTTATGAAATATATAGAGATTCTTTGTTTTCAAGTTTTAACAAATTCTTAATTTTTTTTAGGATTTTATATAATATTACCTTTATAGTATTAATTTCTCATATCAATTATCTTAAACTCATACTTTGATCTTTTTAACATTTTTCTCGCGGGTATCGTTTGTCTGTTGATAAATGACATTATAGAGAATAGTTAACTTTTATGTTTATTTCTATATAGATAATATAATTAGAGAATGTTTTAATTATTATTAACTTTTTTATTAATTATCGGCCTAAGTATTCAGGTTTTTTATGAATATCAAATTAACATCAATTTTTTTCGTGATGAACAAGTTTTACCTTATAAATTATTAAATAGGTATAAGATTTATTTTAAAATTCTGTGTACTCAGAAATTTTAAGTTGAGGCTCTATCATTTTAGTGAAAGGATTTTTATTTTTCAGTATTCAAAAACATGTGCCATAACACTCTGCAACAATCGTTATGGATAAACAGACGAGTATTACTGTAACTATGGCTAATCCTTCACACTATTGCCATTTCAGTAATTATATGCATATAATATGAGTATCTCTCATATCGTACCAATTTTAATGGAATCAGTCCTTGTGATCGTTTCTTCTCCCTAGCTGGAGTCATGTGTAAGTTAAATATGTTTTGAGCAAATAGAAAGCGCTCTGTAACGATAGGTGTATAATGTTGAATATCTCCACACAAGTGTAATTTAAAAGAAATCATTCATACTGCAATATTACCTAAGTCCAAACCTTTTTTAGCAAGCATGTTCCGTGCGCTCAATGTTTCTAAAAATGCCAACTTTCTTAAATTGTTAAAACGTTCGCTTTTCAATGTTATACATATTGTGTTACTCTTTACTGTTACTTTTTAATATCAAATGTGCACAACAATGTTATTTTTTGGTAACGATTTAAGTATTTAGATATTTGAATCACGGACATTTTATAGAATCTAAGGCCTAGATTTGGAGTTCGGCGGTAGATGGGTTGTTAACGCCACGCGTGTTTATGTCTAACGCACGTCATTGTTTGACTCCGGTATTTAGAGTTAATATAAGACCATCTAACGATGCTCCTAACGCGTGTATGTCACACGCGTAATACTGCCCGCGTTAGACAGTCTCCCATAGAGATCAATGGGAAAGGCAAAAAATTGCTTTTTTCACCTAACACTCGATCTCGCGAGAATACGTACAGCTCGGTCATATGACGCATACCACATCATGCACAACAATAACACGCCGCAAATGTCACAACAACAATCAATCAACAAAGCACACAAGCATTACACATTCACAAGCGGGGGATGTTTTAATAAAATTTTATACGGGGAATACGCATATACTTTAAGATGCGGAAAATCGCAAAATAACAACAAGGATTAAAAAAGATATACATACACTCGAAACAAAATCGCATTCAATATCACTATATATTATGACAAACATACATATACAACACTTCACGAAGAACACACCATCGCAAAATCACATTTAAAAAGAATACTTTTGGACAATGAAAGCTAAAACGAACACTATGACATCATCGCATTCTACACATTCCACAAATACCAACTCTAAATGAGCATGCGCAAATTCACACACTTAATACACATTGCAATAATATTAATTGCTAATAAAGCACACCTGAACACTATTTACAACGGAAATTGGGACATCATTAAACATTTACACAGGGTATATAAGCACCACACAAGCATGGCTTCTTTGACTGTGTTGCTGTTGGGTCTTTGGAGATTGGAGGTTTAAGAATAGAGAGTTTGAGAATTTTTGAGAGTGAGTTAGTGTTAGCGTGAGAGAGTCAGTTGGTAGTGTTAGCGTGAGAGAGTGAGTGAGTTAGTGGGAGTTAGTGGGAGTGGGAGAGAGTCTGTTAGTGGGAGCGTGAGTGAGTTAGTGGGAGTTATTAGTGAGAGTTGTTAGTGGGAGCGTCAGTTAGTGGTAGTAAGTGAGCGTTAGTGGGAGTGTTTGTTAGTGAGAATTAGAAGTAGTGTGAGTTAGCGAGCGAGTGATTTTTCTGTACACTTAACACATTTACACGCAAACACATTCAATACATACATACACTTATCAATAACACTACATACACTCCATACCCCCTACCCCCTCATACTACACTCCATACCCCATTCCTTGTAGTCCCATTCCCTTTCATCCCATTTACTCTTATCCCATACCCCATACCCATCCCATACCCATCCCCTAGTTACATTTAGTTTACATATCCTCCTTTTAGTCTTATTCTTTTCGTTTATTTAAATACTCCTTACCCTCTTTGTTTTTTACATCCCTCTCACAATTTAAGCACCTGTTTTGTCTTTTTAGTTCTTTATTTTGACCCCCTTTAATTTCATCACACTCACTTTTTGTTTGATTATTTG